>NW_028153681.1:0-70751 GCF_964211835.1 Anser anser
TATAAGAGACCTGGGTACTACAGTGAATACCAGCCGACCTTGGGAAATAGCTTAGCTGCCTTATACTCAAATTACTGCTTTCCCTGTCAACCTCTGGCTGCCTGCTACCAATGTTCAGGGAAGGATTCAACTCAAGATCAATGCTGCCTTGTGAGAAACTCACAGGCCAGCCGCAGGGTGTCCACTGTAGCATGACCTCAATCACTTCAGTCTTATCGACTGCTAAAGACTAAGACCATCAGAGACTGTAATGAGAACTAAGATGCTTAGCGTGCTTACAGATGAAGAAATCTAATTTTAGGTTTCCTAATCTTGAATTGAATACCTGGTAGGTATTTTACTTTGAGAACGTGTCACACAATCTGAAGGTATAGTCTGATGGTTAATTGCCATCATCTTTCTTTGCTTTATTAAATTACAGCCCCTCAGGTTTCAATGGCTGATTCAATACAGCTTTGCTTTGCATTGCAAAGATTTGCAGCAGATTCAGAGCCTGTTATTACCTCTCAACTAGAGAACAGTAAAAAATGAAGGGCAGTAAATTAAAATTTGATAACACAATTGCAAATGACTCTCCCACAACACCATGAGTTTTGTTGGAGCTAGGTGTGGGGAGGGTCTTTATTAAATACTTAGGGCTCTGGAAAAATTATGAATTTCTTATACTTCACTTTTATTTTCTCATGTATATTACATAACAGTGATAATTTATTCTAAAAGATATGTATTTCAAAAACGTGAGGAATGGGCTGAATAATTTTGGTCATTCCTTTTTAAGTGTAAACTTTGAAAAATAAATAAATAAACAAAAATACGTTATTTCTAAGGTAATAAATCCTTTCTTTAGAGGTGGTCCCCTGGGTAAATTGTGACATATATTTTTCTGCAAATTAAGCCTTTTAAAACTATAGTCTCAGAGTGAAAAAAATGTATGCATACTTTTCGCTACTAATAAAATAGAGCAATTACATACCCTTCCTCCAAAATATGGCAGTTCTGTTTGTTTTTACAAAAATCATGTAGTTTTGTAATACACTCTGGAGCATGAAAAAAATAACTAAAAGAATACCTCTTTTCCTAAGACTGTTGGGTACTAAATTTTGTTTTTTTTTTTTTTGCTTTGTGTTTTTGTATTGAAGTCCATCTAATTTGGAGCATTTATATTTGAAAAGGGACTTTCACTCCAGTTGTTTTTGCAGGCAAAGTATCAACTCTATCATTTGATTTTTGTTTCCAATAAAATAATTAAGGATGAAAATTCAAACACAGTATGCATTTATTGTATAAAAATCTTGAAGCAAACATTATTCGTATAATTCTTGGCATTTAAATATTGCTTTATGATAAGACCAAGATACTAAGAAATTGCCAGCAAAAAAAAAAAAAAAAAAAAGGAAGACTTACCTGTAGAATTGAAAAGGATAATATAAAATGTTTCATCAGTTTCAGGGGTATCATCATCGTTGATATACACAGATAAATTCTGCTCCCTTTCTCCAACATCAAACAAAATGACACTGTTCTTTCCACTGGGAACAAAGTCTCCCTCTTCAGCTGTTGCATCTCCATTAACAGTAATATACTGGACAACAACAGCGACATCAGCAGATCCATTCCTTAGGACTGTAAAGTTTGCAACACTTCCTTCTTGAACACTCACTGTCACAGGTTCTGAAAATACAAAAGCAACAAATCTGTCTGAGTTCAAGCCTGAGTTGCTTGCATTTGCTCTGTTTTCTTAATTCTCTCTAGTAGGATCTTCCTCTTCAATGAAACAATAAGATGTATGTGATAAAGGTAGGAAATAATTCAGGTACGAGAGAATATTTTGTACCTTGCCTCCTAACTGATCTCAACATCAACAAAGAGAAAAATGACACACACAAAAAAATGGGAAGGTTCTGAAGGAAACAAATATAAATTAAATACAAAAAAAAAAAAAGTTTGGGGAGCTTTTCCACTTGCTCTTTTGGGATTACGATTTCGCAATGATCTGGTTTGTGAAAAAAGTCCGTTTTAGGTAGTGTATGTATTCCACATTTATAAACAATAATATCTAACCTGCAAAATAAATGGGATCATCATTCTTTGTTATTTGTAAAATTGCAGTGGTTACATTGCCCAGCCTGGCTCCACCGGTAGCATTGAATAAACTGATGGTGAATACTTCCTCCTCTTCAGGCACCTGAAAGTATTAAGACATTAATTTCTAGCATACAAAACACTGAAGAATTTAAAATGAAAAGTTAGGGGGATTAATAAGCCAGAGATTTTTGAGTGTTGTTTTTATTTGTCAGTCCTTATGTGTCTCAAGAGGGATGATAATTCATACAGTTATACAGAAATTATCATCCATCTACAGTTTTTGTAAGTAAGTCCCTTCCTCTTTATCTTGCACAGATGACCCAAAAGTTACCTTCCAGTTTTATGTTTCTGATACATGTAGTTTTTTTTACAGCTTTATTTATTTATCATTAGGTGTAATCTTTCTTATATTACTTCAAATTTATCAGCATATAGGATTAGGATTGAAATTAGGATTCCAGTTATCAAGATACGAGTTTCAGTCAAACTTTCCTATAACTTTACCACAGTACAATTACTCTCAGCTTCTACCTTTTTTGTTTAGAGGTATGCACAGCTTCTGAAATTTCTCTATGATTTGCAGACATTATCTCAGTTCTACCCAAGTATTTTGATATTTCCTACAAGTTATTAGGCTCTTGAGAAACACACATTCCTTTTTTCTCCTTATACTCTAATGTTTTAGTACTTACTCTTTGTCCCATATTCTCACCCCAAAACACTGTAAAAGTGTTTACCTCATCTGGCAGTGAGTAAATGGTGATATTTTTTGAAAACTCCAGATTATCAAATAAAATAGTCCCTTGCTCTGGATAGACGTCATTGGTACATGCTGGATCAACAACCCAAGACACACTAACATTTCCATAGTTTCCTTGATTTCTTACAACTCTGTAAACAGCTAAAAAACATAAACAGAGTCAGTGTGCATATTCAGAGCAACAGAAATCAAAAAGGAACATCTGAAACATCTGAAACTGAGAAAAAGGAAATACAATAATAACCAATTTCACTTCTTATGAAACCAGTAACATGTTGGAGTGCTACAGAAAAGGACACACAAAGACAGATTACTAAAGCAGTGCAAACTGCTTTAATTTCACATGTTAATTCTTGCCTGTAAAAGTAATTGATAACTGAATAGATCAATTAAAATCACCCATAGGAAGATTTAACTCTATGTTTCTCTTATATAACACCCCATTCTTCATTCTCCACAAACAGAGCTACTACCTCCACGTTGCACTTTGCACATACATCAGTACTCCATCCCTCCTGTCTGGAAAATTCTCTAGCAATCCTTTTTACTCAGTTAATCCCTCTGTTTTTCCACACCCATACTTCTCCACTTCACTCTCCGCTGCTCATCTTGCTTGGCATTGTACCAATCTGTAAAGTCCTGAGTGGAGATTTTAGTAAGAAGTCTCCTAGACTTCTGTTATCCTAGAACAGGGAAAATAAGACTTGCAGAAGCAGACAGCAGATAAAGAAGTAACTCTAATAAAAAGGAATTACCGGTATGGATGACTTCTCCTTTGCTTTCACTTATTGTTACTGTTAGTTCGTAAGGTAGAAACTGAATGATACCATGCGGATCATCATTCTTCAAAATGGTTATATTGACCATTGTGGCATTCCCCAACTTGCCTGGCATTTCACTGTAGCCACTAAGTACCACAGAATATAGCTCATCCAGCTAGAAGAGGGAAACTCAGTCAGAACAAAAATACATATTCAACATCCACATCAAAAACAAAATGGTCTATAGTCCACAGTCCCCCATCAGGCAGAAAGGGATACAAACTTAAAATGAAATCACACACATTCTACATGCAATAAACGTTTGTATAATGCTATCAAATAAAGGAAATTGTTAGAACTTTCTATCTCTAAAAGCATCAGTTTCTCCAAGAGTCTATTATTATTATAAGCAAGGACTTATTTTGTGTACTTAATTTAGAATCGCATAATTTCACAAGTAATGTTTGTAACACACTCTGAAATGTAAATTTTCTTTCCTCCAAGACTTCTTAAGATTCCTGGCTTTGTAACAGGTAAAGCAAAGATTTTTAAACCATGGACAGCATGCTAATTTAGAAAGAATTGATCAACTGGCTTTATTAATCTAATGGGACATGGTACTTTCAAAAAAGTATCAGAGAACATTAGAAAAAAATATTGCATTTATCTATCTAGAAAACAGCATTACTCTACACTGGGGAGAACTCAGTGAAACTGGCTGGTGGTTAGCAGTAAAGAAACACACATGAACTGGTTCTTCACATACAATTCAATTAAACAATGGTGTTCAGTACTACAGAATGTCATGGATGCTAAAACCTTACCTGCGTTCAAAGCGTAACTGCTTCAATTAACAGAAAGAAAATCTGAAGGCACCCAAAGATACCATCCATTACTCCAGACATCCTTGGACTGCCCACCATTGGAGGCTGGGATGGCATTCTGGAGGAAAGTGATTATATATGTCCTGCTCATGTATGTGGCTTTTGGCCACTCTTGGAGATAGAAGAGTATAAAAGGACCTCCTTATTTTTTAGTCCTGACACTACAATTCGTATGTTTTTGCCTGAGCGTTTCAGCAGGATGACTTACCTAGTCTAATAATACTGCTGTAAGCAGGGAAATACTTTTATCTCAGCCTGCTGATGAACTAGTAAAAACTGGGAATGGAACTATTAAATAACCCGCTGTTTTAGTGCCTAAGTTTTACTAGATTAACTTATGTTCCTGGCTTCTGTAGTGGAGTTCAGACTTCTTATGTCTCCTTTCTTTGGAGTATGTAGGGAAAAGAAACCTGAATTTCTACAGCAGCCTATGCAATTGAAGTTGGAGTTGCTGTGATCCCCTGATTTCCTCATCATATGGTCCTCCATCCCTCCTTCAATCCATGACTGATGACCACCTGGCCCTACAAAAAGATTATTAACCTTCCTAAAACCTTTATGTTTTGTAAAGCTGGCTTTCTGACATCTTACTCCTAGATCAGCTCATTAGCAGGATCAGACAAACACAACTAACTGCTTATGCAAAATACAGCATAGGAATGTGCATGTAAAGGCAGCAAAAAATGCTGAATCACAGCAGCTAAAATTTATGTTAACATAAATGTGGTAAAATCAAACCCTTGCAAACTTCCTGATGGAATCCAGGATGGCTGATGCACAGGAAAGGGAACAAGCTACAGAAAAGCAGAAAGCAAAGAGAAAAGCAACAGACACATGCCTCAAATTGTGCAGATTTCTGGGATTACAAAACAATAGAGATATCAGAGAAATGAATATTCAGGCAAGACTGACAAGACCTGATTTGTATTGATATAAAGTGCTTTCATATGGTGCTTGACTATCTTATAGGCCTTTCAGTCACTCCTCCTCTATCTATTTCTCACACTTAAGAAAAAGAAAGCCTTCAAATGTTACAGAAAAATTGCTGGTATTTACAGGTGAAACCATCTATATTTTAGTAAGTGACAAACAAATATGTATGTGAATGCAATTTAAAGAGAGAAAAATATTAATTCTTACCTCTGGAATCCCATCCATCCTTGTCAGTAGAGTAATTATGATCTCTCTTTCACCAGGCTTAAACTCCAGAATTCCTGTGCTTCCATAAAACTCATTATTATCTCTTGGTTCTACAGTGTAGCGCAGAAACTGTCTGATGAGGCTTCCTCTAGTGCGAACAATCTGCAGCTCAACAGACTCCCCTTCCTGCAAAAAAATAAAATTAATCTTTTTCTAGCACTCTGTTAGAACTAAGTCGTCTGTAATGTTTAAGTGACGTTACTCGGATAGCTACCTTGATGCTGTAGGGACCTCTGGAAGAGGAAGAAAATTCGAACACTCCTCCAGGATCATCGTTTTCCAAAATTGTAATTTCACAAGTAGTAAACCCGTATTTCAGTATCTGATTTTCCACACTGACCCTGAGAAAGGAAGGTAAGAGGTTTTTTTCAAGTTGCAACTCTGTTTAGCAAATCCATACAGAGGAGATCAGGATATTGACAAATTTTATGAATAAATTATGAAAGCCAACAGTTACCTACAAGGATTAAAACAAGTTAAGAATGATACAACATCAGAATGTTTTATCCATTCGTAAAAAATGAATAAATAAATAAATAAAATAAATAATTGCCTCTGAAGTAACTTTTTGTTTGTTTGTTTCTGATTAGCTTTTTATAGCTAGTAACTCTGTTGTTTGTTTGTCTGTTTTTGATAACACATGCACACAACACACAGGAAAAGAAACAGAATAGTGCCAGGAAAAAAAAAAAAAAAAGTTAGTTAAATTCAGAACTACTTTGTACTTGGATCAAGGTATAAAGGAAATTCCAAAATCACCTATGCTGAGATTACACTGAAAAGCATAAATTTCCATTATTGCTTTGTTTGTCAAAGTTTACTACTGACATAAAGAGGCAGAAATTTGACCCTCGATACCATGGATTTCATCCTCAGCTCTGTGTTAGCCTGCCTTCTGTAGATGTGGAGACTACCTGTAGGATCCCTGTCTGACTCTACAAAATGTTGGACCTGCTCTCAGTAGCTCAGACTCATTCCCCTTTCTCATTACTCCTTTAAAGCACATGCTGAATGGTGCAAGAATGAAGTACGTTGACCAAATACGCATACTTCAGATTCCTCTCAGTAAAGGATTTCTCTCTCTGGGCTTCTCCTACACCCATCTTGATCGTACTCTGTGACAGGAATGGGCAGTATCTGATAACAGTAATGAACCTTGCATATTACTTGCTTGCCTTTCCTCAGAAGCAGTAATTTTCATCATTTTAAATTTCTTATATTAAAAATTCCAGAGAAGCACTATTGCAGGATGCATCAAGAATACACCTTCAGATTGATGGTCTGCATATGATTTATTACATGTAGTTTTAGGTACTTAGATTCCTTTGCATCTTTCACGTTTCCTGTCAGTATTGTATTTTTCAATGAAATCGTGGTCCTGCATACTGTACATATTTTTGTGCTTTCACTGTGCTACAACCTAGACTTTATCAAACACTATTTCATGAAGAAATGTGATCTATTATATCCAGTTTTTGAAATCAGGCCCAGAACTGTGTCCAGAAGCACGTTTTAAGTAACTGGAACCTACACACACAAAAACAACTTAGCATTGTTGTAGCACAGTCTACAGGACAGGGTACAGGATGCAAAATAGGTAATACCTATTTAATAGAGTAACGTGCTCATGTTTGTTACATGTTTAAAAAAAAAAAAAGTCGGTAGAAAAAATAACCTGTGTTATATAAATTATATGCATGTTAGTCTAAATCAAGATAACTTTCCTTGTCTTTGACTAGAGAAAATTACTCTGTAACTCTAATCAGTTCAGCCATTTAGTTGGGGCAAACTGTATTTGTAGCAGTTTAAAACAATTAATTCATTATTCCATGAAACACTCAAATATCAAACACTGAGCCATGCATTCATAACTTTCATCATTCACAGATCCTACATAAAGAAATGCCTTCAAGCAAGAACCCCATGCCATCAAACGAAACACCAAAGGGGAAGCATGCGTTGTCTGAAGAGATGCAGAGACGTGATTCTTGGGGGGGAAAGAAATGATAAAGACAGTTTCTGTCCAAACCAACCACTTCTGAAACAAAGCATTGATTCACTGAGGACAGAAAACAGTTCACCGCACTTACCCAAAGAACACGACAAACCTTTCTGTCTCTACCCTGTCAACACAGAGGAAAAAAAAAAAAAAAAAAAGAGGATGTAGAAAGTAATGAAAGTGCCACTTACTAAAATTTCAATACTACCCATCTTATAAAAGAACAAAAAACTAACAAAAGGGACAAAAAAAAAAAAAAGAAAAAGAAAAAAAAGAAGGCTTTCTTTTTACTTTCCAAAAGTTTATAATGTTCTTTTTATGGGAACCCTGCTTGCTTGGCATTTTCCTGTTGACAAAGGCCAGCAAGTGGGCAGTTCCCACTTAGGAGGAGTGACCCCATGACCAATTCAGCATGTCAAGAGCCACTCAAGGTGTTCCCTACCAAGCCCTCCTCAAAGAGCTTGATTACTGACTGCGTGATCACAACTGCAGCAGCCATCCACGATTATAACCCTTTATTAGGGAAATACATCTACGTGCCTCTGTGATATGGTGTTTCATCAGTCTGACAAAGTAATGATAAAAACAGATAAGCACAGAAAGAGTACTGATGGGTACACAAGGAAAAGTAATTAGGCACAAAATCACAGCAAACCTCATTTACAACAATTTTTTAGTTAATCAGATTACCAAAGTAGTATATATACATGTATAACATAAATACAAATATAAGAAAGAGAAGCAGAAGGAGAAAAAGGGGAAAAAGAGGGGACAAGGAAATAAAGGGACAAAAAAAAAAAAAGAAAAAGGGGAAAGGAAAAGGTATTTGCTAATCAAAAGGTTAAAAAATTAAATCAAGTTTCAACCAAGCATTTATAACAAAACTGCCACATGAAGTCAGTCAAAAGGGCAGCATTATTCTGCAATAGTAATCATGTATTTTGGCTTTCTTAATCAAAAATACATTAAATACAAAAACTGTATCGTCTATCAAAGCACCAAAAACAGATTAAAACAGTGTTTGTAAGGTGATAATTGGGCTCCACTAATCTCAAAAATAATTTAAATTTGGAATTCAATACAGACAAGAGTTCACTCTAAATTCTGAGAAGTAAATACATTCACAGACGTTCTTTCGAATAGGAAGTCTGAATTAATTGAAATTTGTTATTGATATTCACTGAAGCTAGGTATATATTGAGACATTCTCCCTTCCCTCAGAAACATGCAAAAGCATTCAAAAAACAGCAAAATATTAACACAATGAAAAGATCAAGGAGAAGATTCCAGAGTTGGTAATGCTAAAATTTAATTATATCGCTAAGCTGTTAGTAAAATAATTTACAACAGAAAATAAAAATGAATCACTATATCAAGTGAGCTTTTGATATGTATTAAACCTAGACAGCTTTCAGGTCAGGAAGCAACCAGTAAAATTCAGTCCATCAACTGGTAAAAAAGAACATTGTTCAGGTGGTTTCTCCATACAAACCCCATCTTGAACACCTGGATCCTTTTATTTATTTACTTATTTGTTTGTTTGTTTGTTTATTTATTTATTATCTGGTCATTTTTTTTCTCTGGCTGATATCATGAGTGGTCAGACCGCTATCACTGCCCTGGCACAGTAATGTTAGTTACTTCTCCAAAAAGTCATAAAACATCCTATGCAGAAACTTAATAGAAGCAGCTAGGTTTAGGTTTCCAGCTCCAAGATGCTGTTAAGCAAACAATGAATGAACGAAGCTGTGGCTGCCCCATCCCTGGAGGTATTCAAGACCAGGTTGGATGAGGCTGTGGCCAACCTGATCTAGTAGGTGCCATCCCTGCCCATGGCAGAGGGGTTGGAAGTGGATGATCTTTAAGGTCCCTTCCAACCTGAGCCATTCTGTGATTCGAAGAATGGTGCACTCAGTAGTATTCTTTATATCTATACTCTAAGGCATATACATGTAACTTTTCATAACATAGAATGCATATCCCTAACAAGAAATTTTTAAAAAATAGTATTGAAAAAAAAAAGAAGAATTAAGAGAACAAAGATAAATTAGGAAAGTACATTTTAAATTTAAATCCAAAATGTTTGTTGTAAAGTATTCTCACAGGTTTACTTTTTTCTAGGAATAATAAAAAAAAAAAAATCCCAATTCTATTGTTTTGAACAATTACATTGTAATGCAATTATCATACTCACATCCTGCAAACTTTTATCCTTTTAATCCAAATGCTTGCTTTTCGGTTCAGTGTACTCTTCATGTGCTAAACCTAAGTCCATACAGGGCTAAACCAGGCAAGGTGAAGCGTTCAGCAAATAGCTGCATAATACTTCCAGCAGCCAGCTCAGATCGACCCGGAGGAGCTACGGGGCTGGACACAGGGTCCGTGCCACCAGAGAGCTGCCAGGACACCAGCCCCATCCCCTGCCACGTGCACTTCCAACCTCGAAGAACAGAGGGGCGTTCATATACCACCCTTACACCACGGAGGAGATGCTCCCAGACTGCCTGACACTACACGGGTCCAGTTCAGTCCCGTTTCACTCCTCGTGGTATGTGAAACCAGCTCTTTAGGTGTTCCTCTGACAGCAGTATGGAAACAGGACAAAGAGGGCTATTCAGAAGCAGCAATAAAAGTTAAAACAGCTGCTTTGACATGGTGGCTTAACCGTGGCCAGCAGCTCCTCCAGCTAGTGAAAAGAACTCTTGACCAGGAATAAGGTGATACCAATCACTGGGAAAGCCACTTCCCTGTTTTTATCCTCAGCTTATTTTTTCCTGTAAAATGGCTATGTATGGACATGAAGTTTCATATCGTCACAGACAGTAAACCCTGGCAATGCTTATGATGCTGCCAAAAGAAATACAACCTCAAAGTGTGTAAAGCATTTCTTATACAACAAGACTAATGTGAAATGACTGATCATTAGGGAAATTCTTTCAGTAAAAAAAATCATAATTATTATGTAGCAAGAACTACAGATGAATTAGGACAACTGACAGGAGCTTCAAAATGTTTCTTACACTTTTTTAAACATGCAGTACAAGAAAATAGGAGAAATTAGAGTTTTGACTAAGTTTAAGGTACCATGAGAATTTCAATGTTAAGAACTAACTAGAACCACAAAATAATTAAATAAATAAATGAAAAATAGCTTTGAAGTTAATAACTTTTGACAAAATCTGGAATTTCTGCAGAACCTGAGTGTTCTGAAAGACACATGAGAAACTTAATTTCCACTGTGAATCTACATGGCTGTCATTATTAAACCACACTTCTCTAAAAGACTTTCTTTTCTATCAGGGTATCTCAAAAAGGGGGAAGTGAAATTGCTTGTGGAACATTACTCAATTTGCTTGCATTCAGTGTTCACCCCCTCTTCAATTTTTTCAGGATTATCTACTGATTTAATTAGAGGCAGGCTCTAGCTCTAAAGAACTGCATTAAAGTAGGATTTGCCACATTAGACTTTCCATAGTGCCTCTCATCAGAGGAAACACCTTCTCTCCAGGTTTAATCCATCATTTATTTGATTTTTGAGGCTATTTTAATTTTTCTGAGTCATAGCAGGAGAGATATGTTGTTATTTTGAGAAGTAATGAAAACAAGCAGTAGGTGTCCAGCGCACTCATTTCAACATTCTACTATTTTCAAATGACTTTTTCCCCGTTAAAACGCAGTCTGATCAAACCCTTGAGGCATCCCTGGAGGTTTTCAAGGCCAGGTTGGACTAGGCTGTGGGCCGACCTGATCTAATGGGTGGCATCCCTGCCCATGGCACTGGGGTTGGAAACTGATGATCTTTAAGGTCCCTTCCGACCCAAGCTATTCTGTGATTCTATGAAAATTTACATAAGTAAGATAGATATGGTTTTGAAACAGACACTAACCAAAGGGAATTACCAAGTAAGGAGAAAATCCTAGCTCCATTAAGCAGTATGGCAGTGAGTAACCCACAACACATAAACCCTTAAGCCCTGTCCATCAACACTACACAGTGATTTAAATGGCCCTCCTATGCTTTTCTAACTTTTTGACATGTAGCAACCTCTAAAACCCAAAAATGTTTAAAAACTGCCAGATATTTCACAGTGAAATAGTCAAGTCTGTATTTTACATTTGTAATTTTCAAAAAATTACTTCATAACTCATAGGTCTAATCATTTTCCACATAAACTGATGACAGAATGTCAGCCTATGGAAATCTGTATCCCATCACAGAAATCACTAGAACAATAAAAATCTTCAAATAACGTTGCTTCAGTTTATTATATATAGTAAATGAGATTTATGTCGTAACATATGCATATGGATCTGTTCTGGCATCCTAACTTCCATGAGTTAAGACTCAAAAAATGCTGGAGCATAAGGACTGCCTAAACAGTTGTCTGTTTGTTGATTATCACTTCCACAAAATAAAAGTGATTTATCCCCAGATCCCAAAGTCTCCAAGTTCTCAGTCTCACCACCACTCACTCATGAGCACAAACACAGGCCACGTCCCCAGCCCACATACCCTGCAGGTTCTGGCCCTCTGGTTGTGCCAGGTGCCAAACTGATAGCTGTCTGCACCTTAACTGGGGGGCTGATAACTGCCAGTGAGAGATTACGTTGTGTAGAAGGAAAAAACAGCAATCAGATTTAAAAAAAACTGATTTCTGTTTGTGCTTACCAGGTAAAATGAACAGCCCTAGTATGCATATATGCTCTCACAAAGCACACACACAATTTCCATGGCCTGTTCCACCTACATTCATCAAGAAGACCAAGGTCTTTCCTTTCTCACATAGATTTCACTACAGACATCTGGTTTTATTTATGCTTGGTCTCAATTCAGGCCTATTCAGATAGGGCAGGCATTCAACCTGAATCTGCTCCTAAAAAAAGAAAATATAAAGAAGCTTCAGCAGATACAAGACTCTCTTGCTCCTTCATTACTCATCATTACTCATCTGTGTTCTTTGGAATCATATTTTTCATGTTATACATTTTCCTCCAGTTTGTGGACAAAATTCAGAGCTAGTTTTAATATCTGTGGTCTAAGTATAGAGAGCATAAAGCAAGAAAGGATAACATTGTTTTTAATGGCTTGGAAAAAATATAGTTATGGATGCACTTAAAGCTTATTTAAAATTGAACTGCCTTGACAATACCACTAAGCCGTAAATAATACATCCTTGTTAGAACTAATTATTTTGATTATTTTACCCGTGCTATTAATAATTGCAATACATTGAATGCTTATGAACATATGTCTATGTCTGTAGTTTCATTAAAGTTCTTACATGCTTTCTTTTCTCGCTGACTTATGCTACAATTTACGGAACAGTACAAGCACATCTACAGCACAGTGCATCTTTGTTTTCATGCTCATTCACTACTGCTGTGAGGTGCTGGCTGCCAGCCTCGGAAACTGAAATCTTCTATTTGTCCACAAAATACCAACCAGGCTGAAAGCAATAGCACGGGCGTACACGTAACCCTGCCAGTATCCTTCAACCCTAATTTGAAGAGTCATGTCTAGTACTGAAAGGATGATCTCTGCAGTCATTTCATTCTTGGCTTCTGCTAATTAGTTGAAGTGAGGGATGCTACCAAGGTCTAGAGAAAAGTTCAGATTCTATCTCCTCCTTGCTTACTTCTTTTTCCAGGACAGACCACCTGTTCCTCGGTTCACTCTCTGACCCTGCCAAGTGTGGGAAAGCTGCTTACTGTTGGCACACTTTTCACCATCCACTTCATGATCAACAGAGCCTACGGCTTGCACCATACACAGCAAAAGCAGAACACTGGTTGTATTTGTTCAGCTGCCAGTTCAATCCCTGTTGCAGCCACCATTTTCAAGGTATAGCCTACAGTTGTAACTCAGGATAAATGGCAGAAAACTGTACTTTCACACACGTGAATCAAAAAAGTTACCCTTTCATGCTGCTTACTTCTATCTACTTACTTGTTTACCTCAATACCACTCTGCATTCTTGGCCACCTTACACTCAAAACTTGAACCATCATTTCTAATCCTAGTTTCCCCCTTTGTGCCAGAGACTCTAAAAAAATTCCTTGAGACAAACCAGTTTCTCCCACAGAAAGAAAGCGGAGAACTGCTTGCAATAGTCTCTGTTTTTATTCTGAAAAGGATTGCCTTTTTAATGTAATGAGTAGCCAAGGTAGAATAAAATAACTAGTTCTGAACTACATGCATTAACCAGCCACCTTTTAATCAAGCAAGCCAATCCCGCAAAGGAATAACATCTTCCCTGTGTGCCATAAAGATGTTCGAAAACCATGTTTTCTGAAATGGGATCTTCTAGTGATCAACAACAGCGTGAGGAGCTTCTTGCCTATTGTTTGCTAATGTGGAATCACTGTGGATATCTGTTGTGGATATCTAAGAGCTAGCCTACGCTTCCTGTACAGAATAAAAATACTTCTTCTGCATAAGGTAAGGACTATGTAAGTAGTAGATGTTCAGTGTGGAAGCTGGTGCTGGCAGACCACTGTAGTATGTTTTCAGTAAAAGTGGAAAATGTACCTTAGACAAATAGGAGGTAATACAAGAGCACGTGTGGTGGTATTTCTGTATTTACTTATGTAACTGAGCTGTGGGAAGCAGGACAGACGATATAGCCAAGACACTCTTGTTAGTAACTCAAAGAGGGAAAAGACTCCTGATTATAAACTAATTTAAGTTTTCTGAACAGTGTTCACATGCAGATAATAGTATCACCTGAGGGCCCTTACAGCCTGTTATCCTAAAATCCTCCACTAGATGAGAAGGGAGACCAGAACACTGTGCTTCAGAAACCCCACTGCATTCTCATTAGCAGAAGACTGCAATAATAGTCACACTGGGATATTCTGGGGGCTATGAGCTGACAGAAGTATCTAATTATCAAGGAATATTGAACATGCAGATCAAACAAATAAACTGCAAGTCTAATTCTACAGTGACACCCAAGTTATAAATGTTTTTTCTGACAGAAAAAGTTCTGCATTGCTTTTTAGTTCTCACTTTAGTTTTTCCCATTATCTTACTAAATATTATTTTTCCGAAAAAAAAAAAGTGTTAAAACCAAGAGCTATAAAAAAGATCAAAACTGAAAGAACTTTCTAAATAGCATACAGAATTTTCATGAAAATATAAACAGTTAAGTCATTAGATAATAAATGCAAAATGGTTTCTTACATTGATCTCCAGTCAAAGAACCCATACACAGTCTGAAACAAGGGCCCACTATTTCTTCAGACACATATCAACACAATGCAAGCAATACCATGTAATTAACACTGTGCTAATCTGTTATGCATAAATTGAGTATTGCAGCTGATACATATGAATAGAGAATAGGGTACAATACCTGTCCAAAGTTAATAACACAGTTTCGTTCATTTCAGGTACATCATCAGCTTTAATGGTGATGTTAATTGTGGTATCACTTTGTCCAGATAAGAAAACCACGGAGCCGTTAAAAGGACTTATATCATCCTGTGTTACCGCCTTTTGATTGGGACCAGAGGGTTTCAAACTCCAGAACACAGTTGCTTGACCATCAGTCCCATCTCGATGCAATGCAATGGAAACCTGTGAAACACATTAATTTGTTGTGACTTGCAAAAGTAGATGCAAAACCGATTACTCCCTTGCAAATTACTATTTGAATAAATAATAATAAAAACAAAAGTTTGGCCAGTTCTAATTTGAGAATGGGAAATGATCTATCTTATTCAGGATTTGTCTCAGTCCTACTTTACATGACTATGCTCGCAATTGGTGAGAGAGACTAACTGCAGTATCTTTTGCTCTGTGTGAGCATCAAGGGCTAACTGGTTTTAGATACTTACACAGAAAGCAAAGACCAATCTCAGTTCTCTGGAAATCAGTAACAGATTATTTCAGAGCATTTTTTTTTTTTTTTAAAGAAGAGAATATTTAGGATAAGACAGAACTTACAGGAAGGCTTTTCCTCACATTAATTGTCAAATGCTACACTGAATACAGCAAACTCCACCTTCTCCAAATAAGTTTTCCATAGCAAAAGACAATATAAAAAGGCTTACTTACCAGCGTAGCAGGGGAATCTTCTGGTTCAGAAAGAATAATCGGTAGATTGCTAATAAAGCCTATTTCTCCATTTGCAATATCTGGAGTAATCCTCAAAGAAATATTTCGAATTTCGCCTAATCTAGGACTCACAGATGGGACTAGAGGAATTCTATTCACCAGTTCAACTCCTTCCAGCTGTAGGAAAAAGTAAAAGAAAAGTGAGAAATAAGAAGCCTCAGCACCAAGTCAGAACAGTTCTGACATTTCAGAGTAATTTTCATATAAAGGAAGTATACATCTCCAGAGCAAATTCTTCCTACTGATAGCACTGCTGTTATAAAAATTTGTAAGTAGACATGTCAAAGAAATTAAGTGGATATTGTTGAGCTGTCAGCAGAATGGTACACCTCCCAGACAAATCATGTTAGTGTATGTAATTAAACACAGATCAAGCCAGAGAGAGAGACTCTGTTCCAGATCAGCTGACACATTACTAGAGCTATTAACAACAGTCATTGATGAGCAGCATAGGCAATTGTCTAACATCATTTTTTGTGTCTTGCATTGATAAAAATCTAGGGAAATCACTGAAGTCATAATAATTTACAGCCCTTGATCAAACAGCCAAATAATAATCCACTTTTCTTTCCTCTCCACAAAATTTTAAGGAATTCTCTATCTAAGAACTACCAGAGCCACATTAAGAATTTAAATTCAGTACAGTATTTCAAAACTGTATTTTACTTGTCACTGCATTTCTGATAGATTATAGATACTAAGAGGAAATAGATTTTTTTTCATCCTTTTCTTTAAAAGGGAAGCATCACTCGCTAAGCCCAGCACCAGTAGTGACACACCAAGGAAAGCAGAACTTGCCTGTTTAATTATTTCCTTTAAATATTATTTATTCCATGTGATTCTGTCTACATGCATCATTACAATAAATGTTTCCATAACAGATTTGCATATATTTCTGTGAACATTTCACTGGGGCATAAACTCCCACTGACATTTTTTCTTGGAGTTATCAGGTGTTATCATAGAGTAAAGCTTTATTTTTTGGGGATAAAATAGTGGCCTTTCTTAAATTCATATAGTAATCATGGTTCACCATTTCAAAAGATGATTTTTAAAGTCTTACAGTTCTTGAAACCAAACTCTATAAATATGTGGGCTGTATCATATTTTGTTCCACAACTGCTTGAGTAACACCCAGAAATATGCATGAACATTTATCTGATGATAGATGGAAATGTTTTACAAATACTGTATTTAGTAACTGATTCTCAACCATTCCAACTTGTTATCAAAAGTCTGAAGAACAGATGATGGCACTGTTTGTTTCTCCTCTTTTCTGAGCTTTCTCCTAGCATAGGCCCCGATTCTGCAATTAACAGGATGAAAGTGCACCATTGTGCGGTTATTAGCTCAGTAAACTTTCTGAAATACTACACAGCCAAAACAATTTGCTCTATTTAAAGTGTATGCTGTATTTGGATCCTGTATGGTACCTTTGGAATAAAGTAATAATCAATAAAGAACAGAGATTTTACTCTTTCTGCAATGTTTCCTTTAGTACCTTTTAAAGGAAACCAGTACAAAGAGAAAAAAATATATAGTTATTTGAACAATAACAATTAGTTTATGAGCTTAATTTTCAGAGTTAATCTTCCTAGCTATACCAAAAACCGCATCTCTGATTACAGCACGTTATTTAATTGAAGGTGTCACTAAGGAATATATCTCACATTAACATTATCTCCTGTACCTTTATTCATCCTACAGTTTCATTTGCTTCTCTGCTGATTCCTGAGTCAATTCTTTATTTTGCCTAAGTACAACTCATTCTAAACATGTTCACTGAGATTATCATTTATTCACGATGCAGAAGGATTGTCACAGTGATAAATAGTGGTGTTTTCCTTCTCTATGAGTTTCTAAATTAATTATTTGAGCTGGAAAGCTCCTCTGATTTAATTTCTTCAAACAAAGATTTTATTTATAGTTCATGGAGAAAGTACAGAAAAAAAAAAAACAGATTGGAATCTACAGTTTGAAAATCCAGGCAAAGTGCTTGGAATGACTGAACATTCTGAAATATTTATCAGATGTGTGTCTTGACTACAGTCAAAGGACAAAAAAAAAAAAAAAAAAAAAAAACATTGAATACATGGAATTAGACATTTAAGAATTTTGTGGATCTCTCAAACCTCTTGCAATCATAAAACATACTAACGTGTTCTAGTATTTCAGAAGGCAATTCCTAATCTAACTGTGAATGCCATAAATAAATAAATAAATAAAATTGCATATTAGATAAACAATATAATTCTGGCAAAACTTTTTGTTCTCATTATTCCTCCTGTAAGAGAATGTAGGGAGAAGGATGTGGAGGGAGGAAATCTTTCAAAGGTCTTAGAAGTGATTACAACGTCTTTGGTAGACTATAAGGAAAATATAAAACCTGGCAAATTTGAAATTCATGGATATAACATCAACACCTTCAACGATGATAAAAGTTATCTTTTACAAATTGAGATAGAAAAAAAAAAGGAAAGAAAAAAGTGAAGAAAACTATACAGGGAAAAAAAAAAGTAAGTTCTCCTAACAAATTTATATATAAATGCAATATAATATACATATAATATATAATGTATATTTGACCCTTTTTAATTTAGAATAGTTCAGCTGGAAGAGCAAAGATCACAGTATCACAGAATTGTAGGGGTTGGAAGGGACCTGGTCAGGCTGGAGAGTTGGGCAGGAAGAAACCAGATGAGGTTTAACAAGAGCAAGTGTAGAGTCCTGCATTTGGGAAGGAACAACCGCAAGTATCAGTACAGGCTGGGGGATGACCTGCTGGAGAAGGACCTGTATCAAGCCCAAGATACATTTACTTGCATGTCATTTCTGAAATTTTTCCTGCTTCAGTAATTTAATTTTAAGAACCTTATTTTTTTCACGTTCCAAGTCAGAGGCCAAGCAGAAACATGCTTCAAGGGGCAAGCAACAGACAACGCTGATCTCATTTTGATAAATTCCATGATTAGTACCTGAATCCTCTTTAGTTTTAAAATTTGTTTAATTACTAATGATTAGGGATAGAAAACTTTATAGCATAGTTATGAAAGATGTCTTTTTAAATAAGAAAATCTTTGCTTCAGAGCTAAGCACTTTTTTTTTTTTACAGGAATGGTCATTTAAATTACAGTCAAGGGGAAGGATCAATTATTGAATCATATTCCTCATATTAAATAAGCTAAAAAACAAAAACAAAAACAAAACAGCTGAGATACCTGTATGAGGAAATGAGCACCATTTTGAAGAAATGCATCTTTTCTTATTGGTATACTCAAAGTATGATGTGTTTTTCCTTCTGGAAACAGGAGGATGCTGTTTCTAGACATATTTAGAATGCCATCTTTTGCTCTCTCAGGATCCAGAGCTCCAGCTGGAATATACAGTGCAGTATAAACTAACTGCACATTTCCAACTGTTCCTTTCTCCCTTACAAAACTCAAGGATAAAAAGCGTCCTGTTGGATTACTTTCAATCTTCTGATTCTCCAAAGGATAAAACTTTATTACGCCATAAACATCATCGCTGTCCTGAATGTAAAACAAAAGCTGCAAAACAGAAAACAGCATCACTTACTCAATGCTACAATTAATATACACCACAGTTTTCACGTTTTCATGAAAGTATGTCCTGACTGTCATCATACATTTTTATCGTTAGTGAATTGGCACTCAAGAAAGAAATCAGATTGACAGCCCCAAAGTGTTGCTTGTGCACAAGCAGCACACCACTGATAGCAGCAACTTTCCTGCTATGCCTCATCTATGTCAGAATGAGCTTTGAATAACTGATTTTTGGTTCAGCAGCCAAAGTGAATAATTTGAATATATTTCAGACTGTGAAAAAATCATTTAATTCACCAAATTCATTCCAATCATATGTTCAAAAAGCAAAGTAGGGACCTGAGTCACAGAATTGTCAGTAATGCTAATTACCCCTTATTTAAAAGTTCAGAGGTTAGTCTTAATCACTAAGCCATCCTCTTGAAGCTGTTACTCTGTGTAAAACATTCCAGTACCTACAGCAAATAAGCAAGTGAAAATAAATGCTCAACCTTCTCTTAGCAAGCAACCAATCAAGATAGCAGTTATGCAATGATATTTATGATGGGAATATTCTAAGCTAAATGCTACTGCATTAAATAGGTCTGGCCTTATAAAATATGTTAAGCCAAAGACTTTGGATGTGGCTCTTTATACTGAGAATACATCAGCTTGCTTCACTTAAACTCAAGCACAACTACTTCAATTTAGCCAATCCACCAAAACTGGTGGATCCTAATCCTAATCCTACTCCCTAATTATTATCTATCACCTCCTCAAAACAAGTTCTGAAATCAAACTTACCTCAGATGGTTCGCTGACTTCTGCGCCTCCCTGTATTGTATGAGCTAAGAGCTTCAGAAGATAGGGCTCTGCTTCTTCTGGTATGTTATCATCAATAATGGTCAGTGAAAGTGTGACCAGCATCTGTCCTTGATCAAAATGTATCTCCCCGGTCTCTGGAACAAGGTCTGCAGTCACAGGTGACAGATCACTGCTATTTCGAGTTATGACCCAGGTCACAGAAACATTTCCATGTGTTCCACCATTTCTTACGATCGTGATCCCTTCAAACCTGTGGTTTTGAATGAAAATAAAAATCTGTAACATGCAATTATAATTAATATCGGTTTACTTAGCTATCTGTTCCCTGGAAGATTTATACTGACTTCAGTGGAATCGATATTAACTGCTGCTACTGACATTTGAGTCAGGACTTAAAATTTGTGAAATCATACCACAGAAGTAGACTTTTCTCAGGTTGCTTATTCATGAGATAATATACATAAAGACATGAGTAATATATCTAAAGACATTAGTTAAAATTTATTTTGTTTACAGTAAGAAAGATACTGAGAAGAGGAAAGTTGGCATGTTTATATTTTTTCTCAGGAAAGATGTTAAATTTCAGAAAACTTTTTCTCAACTAAATTTCTACACTGTTTTATGGACTATATCAAAATACAATTGTCAGGCATGAGTGTTTAAATAATGATTTTATTTAAAATAAAGTGACTCAACTATTTGCCTATGCACTGAAATATAATTTATCAATATTTGTGATTATGGAAATGTCACGTTTCCTGTATCTGTGTATAAGAAAGAAAAAAAAAAAAGTGAATATTGAAGTGCTGGGCTCTACATACTAGAAATTGTTCATAAAATCATAGGTTGATACATTACCTCTTTCTCTGGGGATGAACCACCATCACTAGCTAGCAGTGGACATTTTTACTAAAACTGGCAATATTGTATAGATATTAGTTCTGCTTGTAAAGATTTGTGTGGAGATTTGTTTTTAATTTATCTGTAAAATTACATGTATTTAACTTTTTTGGAAGTCTATGGGTATTCAGTACTTCACAGAAGACACTCACCACCATTTTTTAACCAGAGACTGACTTTAAATACAGTATAGACAAAGATTTACTGGGAAAGGAAGCCTGAAATATATTTTCCACTTGTATGAATGGGTGTGTGGCCGCATCACAACTTCACTGATCCATCTTTTAGATTAAGGGTTTTTCAGTATTTTGATAATGTCATTAAATATTTACAGTTCTCATATATAGTTCATAAATATTAAAATACTTCTGCATAATTAGACATTTTCTCCCTTGAAAATTCTATATCGTTTATAATAATTACACAGTAGGTGATTTCTATATTAATTTTTCACTACTGATTTTATAATTACTGTCAGTGAAATCCTAAGGATGCTTTACAGTGCCAAACAAATCCCTTAACATGACGAGATACTGTTTGAAGATCTGTAGTACCTTGAAATTTGGTCTTCATCAATGATAACAGTTTGAGTAAACAGGATACTGTTGATTGAAAGCACTCCATAGGGTTTATCATTTGGTTGGATGGTGACGTGAACAACAGATGGATTAACCAAAACAGCATCTCCCTGTAACGTGTCCTTAAGGAGCATAATTTGGAAGGTCTCAGCAATTTCTGGTATGGCATCATCAAGGATCTTGAATTTCATATATACTTCATGAACTAGAGGTGTGAAGACAATAGTTGTATTTGGCTGAAGATCTAGGAAGTCTAAATTGAGCTGCGCGTGTGCTGTTGAATTCCCAGTTATGATGGTGTAACTGACGGAGACTTCACATTCATCAGGTCCAATTAATTTTCCACTGTCATCCTTACCACGAATCACTTGAATTGTGAGCATTTCGACTTCCTCAGGCACCATGTAAGTGCTCTGAGCAAATCGCACAGGGCTGTCATTTTTCTTAATATTAATCTGAACAGAATTCCTTGTGGTGTTGATTTCAGCCCCTCCCTCCACACTCCTGAGATGAACAACAAACAATTCATCATTTTCAGGTATCTGGAAAAATAATAGTAGCAACAGGGTGTAAGTCCCATTTCAAATATATGCAGAACACTTACTTAGAAATATGTTATGTATATTTAGCAATAAAGGGAAATAATACAAACATTACAACCCTTTTCACATTAAAATAAACAGGCAAAAAGAAACTCGCTTGCAACTTTGAAAATCCCTTCTCAAAATTGAATGTTTCCATTTTCTAAGACATACTTCTATGCTATGGAAATATGAAAAAGTGGGAAAAGACAAAAAAAAAAAAGGGCAAACAAAAACTAGGCAAGAATCAGATGAAGCTCTATCTTTCCAACTAGAGAGTGTGAGGAGATCCTAACTCAACTTGTGGAAGTTGCTCTGCTTGGACACAAGTGTTCCTGACAGTTATTTAGTCTGACATCTTTATTTGCTGATGTTAACACCATTTTACATCTATGCATGCCTGAAAGAACAGAGGAACAACATATGAACACAACCTACCTTGGCCCTTTTGTTCCTATTCAACGGGAAAAAGAACAGTTCCTACTTTCAGACAGACTCACATTCCCAGCACAGCTTCAGTCACAGCTCTGAGAAGGTGCTTGCTGATGCTTATCTATTAATTAGACTTTGGCATTTCTACATGTGGTTTGTTTAGAACTGCACTTTAGTTTTAGCTCTTTAGTCTCTAATAACTGATGCAGCAGACAAAAAAGAAGGGTTTATAAGCCTTGAATTGCAGAATTTAATATTTTTTACTTTATATTATTACATTTTATTCCCCAGTCTTGATAGGCTAAGTCTGTTTAACTGGAAAATATCATTATTTTATTAATACAGAGAGATTAGAAGGAAATATTTAAATATTACATAAGATCCTCACATCTCATTCTTGTTGTGGACTCTCAGAAAAAACAGTATTATTTGCTTCTGAGATAAATTCCACAACAAAATTGCTTATGTGTTACTAATGGCATTGCTTTGTTATAGGGCTGATGAATCCTTTCCATGTAGTTCTGTTTACTGAGCAAAAAAAGTTCAGAATTCCTTGTGGTCCAATATTTCTTCTCTTTTTACACATTTGTTAATTGGCCACCCTTAGATCCTGTTTCAGGGCACAAAGGGTATGCACGCCGCTGTCTTTGTAGCTGAGGCCAATTTTGTCCCTTGTTTGACTTGTGGCACTTAAACTTGCATAATATTATTGACTGATGCAGGTTGTTTGTTTTTTTTTCCAGCGTGAGATTTGCAAGCTCTCTGTCACCTCTCTCCTACACTACTATTTCCTATTTTATCTTATTAAAATTGATGTTAACTTACGCTTGTTTTAGTTCACTAGTTCATATACTGTCTTGCAGTACAAAAATACGCATTTGACAGTCAGAACGTACATGCCATTTTAGTTGCAGATAAAATCTTAGTATCCTACATAAATAAGGCATTGTGGAGCTTTCAATTACATCATGATTGACCAATAAATACATGAGTCAAACTTCGAATATAATAGTATAAATGATTTCCAGTGCTGCCTTGCCTCTTTAATTTTCTCTTAAAGTTGCAATTATACTTAAAAAGGAAACCTGCACAGGAAAAGTACTATAAATGCAGAGCTGTGGAAATCAGAACTGCAGTCCCCTACCTTCTGTAAGGCTGCACAATTCAGAAAAATACTTGTTTCATTGGTTTCCCTAACTCAGATCCTAAAAGCTCAAATTAAGTTCTGACAGTAGTGTTACTGGATTCTTGTGAACTCTATCATCATCATCATCAATAAAGGTTTTTGTGCAAAATTCATCTTTCACATACACTTGTGAAAGACTTTCAAAGAGTGGAAAGACGTTGACTAGACACACCAAATACAGATCAAACTTTTAGAAACAGAAGTTTGAGAGCATTTCTCAGAATAAAAATAAATAAAATCACATCCTCCCAAGAGAAAAGACCCTAATAATTTATTTCTGTGTGTAAGTCACTGAAATATTACATTGAATTGGAAAGAGATGTTTCTACACTTCAGCACCCCAGGTTGGCACAGCCTCTTAACACTAGAGTATCAGTAGAAATGTGGAAGGACATTTTTTATAACTAAGAGTAAAAAGGAAACAAGCTGCTTTACAGTTCTGTGCTCACTTCTGAGACACACACCTTTCACCATTATTGTTTTCTTATGAATTTCTTACTAAGTTGTTTTGCATCATATATACTTATTTTGATGTCTCAGTTTTCCCTCTTAAGCTTATTATAAAGGAAAAGAAAAACACAAAAGAAAAGTGCAGGTAAGAAAAAAGGAAAATCACAAGTTGCAAATTAGAAGAATGTTTTGTTTACTCTGAGATAAAAAGAAAGCCTCACAACCTATGAGTTATGTTGTGTTTTTTTTTTGTTTTGGTTTGGTTTTTTTGTGTGTGTGTTGTTTTTTTTTTTCAATTGGCCAATCTGAAAACAGAAAAATGTTAATTATCACCTAGTATTCATGCTTTCCACAAGACTGCATGTTTGTTTCAGGAATCTCATCTATTTTTAGGATTTTTTCAAATATGTTTCTACCCTGAAACATATTTGAAAAAAAAAAACCACAAACAAACAACGACAAAAAATATTTTTGAATCTGCCTTTTCCCTGTGAATCTTCAATGTGTAATATTCTTTCTTTAGTGACAAAGATAACATGTCTGCTCAGCCAGGATATGCACATAAACTAAAACTATTCACTGATGAGAATTAAAGAGGGAGCTTGGAAAGAGTAAAAATAATAGACCAGAGAGCCAAAATTTAACATCACTTCATCAAATAGAACTGCTTTTAACCTTATTTAAGCCAAGCCTTTTTGTAACTTATTACTCTAAGTCTTTCCAGAACTTCAGTTAACCTTCTACGTATCAAAGCCTAAGATGAAGTCAGCTTGTTCCTACCTGATCATCAAGCACTGTTAAATTATAAATCAGCTTTGATCTCCCAGGTGTGAATGTAATATTTCCCTTAGCTGGACTTAGGTCTTCTTCAGCTGGGTTTGGACCATCTTTTATCTGCAAAGAATTGATTTGTCTGATGAGAAGTCTATAAAGCAGGAATACAAATCCAGTGCAAGTACAATAACCAATATGCAGTGTGACTTGCATAACAAATGACTATCTGTTCAGCCATCTCCAACTTACAACTTACATGAACATTCAGTTGTGAAAATCTGCTCTTTTCTGGCAGACAGTGTAAGTCAGAACAACCACTCTGAAGAAATCCCGTATTTCCAGAATAAGAGGAAGAAAACTACTTCCATATAGGCCTATGGGGACTCTTTAGTATATTCTGATGCATAACTGACTCTTTCATATTACAGAAAGGATATTCATGCAAATTCAGTTTGAATCAATAGTATTTCATAATAAATTCCAAGACAAAGTAATAGTACTTACTGGTTTTGTGTCCCTTCTATCTTAACTTGTGATATTAAAGATACTAAATTTAACAGTCAAACTCAAAATACTACAAAGCCTCTTAAAGGTCATATGGGATTTTTTGGTTTTAGAACATTTTGTAAATTATTTTTCAACATACATATATAATGATGTGAGACAGACCTAAGTAATTGTCCAGAGAGTAAGATTTACTGTACCTTAAAACAAACATATTTGCAAAAAATTGCACAGAGAATCATATTCAGTACTTTAACTATTCATGCTATATTTAGTATTAATAAAATCCAGTGCAAAGCTTTTCTGGTTTTGACAGGTCTAGACTAAAGCTTTGAGGTCTAGATTAAAGCCTTACCCTATAGGACCAGGCAACTAGTACAGAAATATCTATATGAAAGATTTTATATATAATTTTAAAGTAAATAATAGAGTCTGAGCTAGATAAGAAAAAGAAAGCAATGAAGTCAGTAATTGTATCACATTCAAATCACATATGTAAATAACAGGATAAGTATTCAACATGATTAATTATTTCAAAAGCTTCATTTGCAGGGGATTCAAGATAGAGATCAAGATACAGATGATTATAGATACAGAAATTCACCAAATCCTGAGCACTCACAGTTCAAAGTTGGGATAATCATTAAAGACTCACTTGAATATTTGTATGTAAAATAAATATTTTTTAAAAAAATTAAAAAAACTTAGATAAGACACTTCTTACATACTTAATATGCATTATTTTCTAGTAATACATACTGATGTTGCCTCACGTACCTTTCTAAATGACAGAATATACTCGGTTTTCTCTAGTACCTCTTAACATTAAACAGTCAATTAAACAGTCAGATAATTACAGTATTTTCTATATGACGGTTAATATGAATCCCTTTTATGAAACAGATCTACCTAATGTAGATGTAGGTATTTTGTCCTTCTTCCCCTTTTGCAAACACTTCAATAAATTATGATTACAGCCTCTCAGTTTAATCCAACAGACTACTGTATGAAGTCTTTTGGATAAACTCACCTCAAAAGTTATGACGACCGTCCCATAGGTTCCCCTCTCTCTAATTAGAGTGAGCGGCACAAATTCATTTCTGCCCCTGGGCTCATTCACTGTGATTAAGGCAGACTAATGAGGAAGAAAAGGAACAGACAATCAGACACAGATCAAATATCACAGCAGAATGAAGAAACTGTTACCATAGAAATATCAAACTCCCACAGACAAGTTAATCCAATCCGCAAACCAGTCCACTGATGGCATACATTTCCTAGCAACCAATTAGTTCAGCTAATGAAAACCTTAAAAGATTTCAGATAAAAATGTATCACGTAATGCAATTTGTGTGTTTTTGTTGTTGTTGTTGTTTGTTTGTTTCTGTAAATGAACATAGTCAACATACACAAAGCACTGACATATCATCACTGGTATTTTTAGGAGCTCCTACACCCATTAAAAATAGGTTTTCACCATCATGAAGTCGTTTATTAGATAGCTAGCTATAAATGTACTCAGGACAATCATTTAGGTCACTGGTCACTTTTTTAGGCTATTGTAGGTAACAGATTTTGAAGATATCCACAAATCCCAGAAGCAGCTTGGCTTAGTACTGTGGCTCTAACATTTTCTTATGTTCTTATGTTTTTTCAGAGAAGTCCTATACAAAATTATATTGTCAGAATGCTGTCAATAAGGCATAGCTACTCGTTCTACTAATACAACCTCTGTATTATTGCAAATATCATCTGCTGGAGTAACAACAGCATCTTATCCCAGAGGGTGTTATAAAATGCATATATTATGACAATGTTCCCTCAGTAATTGGTAATTAACCCTACTGCAAGAAGCTGTGCCTGCTCTTCAGAGGAACAGGTTTATATTCAGAAGCTACTTCTTTGTTTACATGCTACATTTCAAAACTGAAATAACAGTAGCAATAAAAACAAACCAGATGTAAATTGTACACTCAGGTAGAGAGTATTTATACATCCAAACAAGTCTGGAATTTTAACTGTTATAAATTTCCAATAGAAACAAAAATAATATGTCAGAAATACATGCTTATAGATTTACTTCCTTTCATTATCCTTTCAGAAATAAGCAAACTACCCACATTAAAGCCAGAGAAGACTGAAGAATATTCAAACCTGGATGGAACTGGAACTGTTTGTGTGACTCACAATAATCAAATAGTCTTCTTCCTCCACTGCAAAATGTTTCACACGTCTGGTATCCAGAACAGAAAGAGTCTGTATCTGCAAGGGAAATATGAGGGTGACTATGTTTATCTACATATGTATATAAACAAATACATTTTATATTACATTGTATATAGTGAGAAAAAGTACGCATAGAATGTTAAGAATTCCAAAATTATGTATAAAACTATACATGAAATAGCTTTTAAAACTTTATATTTTATATATATATATATATATATATATATAAGCAACTAATTTACAGAATTAACATAACTTATCATACATTTTCCAGAAAATGTTCTATGACTTGATTGCTTGAGAATTTCTTCCCCCACTTCCAAGCAGAGCTACAGGCTGGGAGATGAGTGGTTGGAAAGCTGCCTGGCCGAGAGGGACCTGGGAGTATTGGTTGATAGTCGGCTGAATATGAGCCAGCAGTGTGCCCAGGTGGCCAAGAAGGCCAACAGCATCCTGGCCTGTATAAGAAGCAGCGTGGCCAGCAGGGCTAGGGAAGTGATTGTGCCCCTGTACTCGGCTCTGGTGAGGCCACACCTCGAGTACTGTGTTCAGCTTTGGGCCCCTTGCTACAGGAAGGACATGGACGTGCTCGAGCGAGTCCAGAGAAAGGCAACGAAGCTGGTGAGGGGTCTGGAGAACAAGTCTTATGAGGAGCGGCTGAGGGAGCTGGGGTTGTTCAGCCTGGAGAAGAGGAGGCTCAGGGGCGACCTTATCGCACTCTACAGGTACCTTAAAGGAGGCTGTAGAGAGGTGGGGGTTGGTCTGTTCTCCCACGTGCCTGGTGACAGGACAAGGGGGAATGGGCTAAAGTTGCGCCAGGGGAGGTTTAGGTTGGATGTTAGGAAAAACTTCTTTACCGAAAGGGTTGTTAGGCATTGGAATGGGCTGCCCAGGGAAGTGGTTGAGTCACCATCCCTGGAGGTCTTTAAGAGACGTTTAGATGTTCAGCTTAGTGATATGGTTTAGTGAAGGACTTGTTAATGTTAGGTCAGAGGTTGGACTAGGTGATTTTGGAGGTCTCTTCCTACCTAGACAATTCTGTGATTCTGTGATTCCCAGGTAATCCTCCCTGCACCCTCAAATGTAAATATATAAAAAATACAAACAATGTAAACAACTAACTATGACAAACTTACATCACTGAAGTTATGTAGTATTTTAGGACACAAAACTAACTCTTGTCACACAGAGTGCTTTTTTCTAAAACATGGCCAGACTGGAGGACCTCCCTTGGTCCTTGCCAACCCATACTATTTTAAGATTTTAAAATTAAAATCGATTTACCCACAACAATCTGTGTCCAGCCATGAATGCATACACACTGTTGTTAGAAGCTCCCTGTGTGGCTCCTCCATGAGTAACCACAAGGTAGGAAGAGGCTCCAATTTGGAAAGACACACAACTTGTAGGATTCCACATACTGAAATTCTGCAAGAAGAATAAAAAAAAAGTAAGATTGTGACTTAAATTCCTTATTAACTAGCATGTCTGGTGTTCAAAAACAAACATTTACCTCAACAGGAACAAATACTCCTTTCCACTGGTAGACAGTAGAAAACAAAGCTGGAGGCATACGCAACAGAACACCGTACAGGATTTCTCTTGAGGTAAAGAAACACCAACCAGATGCTGATTCTTCCACAAAACTTTGCAAGACAGATAGGACACTGATACCACCCCCTGCAATATAGTAATAAATAAAATAAAATAAAATAAAATAAAATAAAATAAAATAAAAACACTATTTACTATTATATTACTCTTGAGATCTTTTCTAACCCCATTCCCATTATTTACCTCCCAAAGCCAGACCTAGTATGAGAAATGATGAAGTTGTGTCTTAGTATTTGTTATAAGTGTATATAAATACATAGAAATGTTACAATGCTAAGGATATAATGAGAGTTAAGCAGTAAATGTATTTTTCATTCATTACAACTGCACATGGAAGACATATAGGCAATTTGAGTCTGACTCATAATAATTGATCTTGGAATTTAGCTAACAAGAGAATTAGCTAGATAGCAAGTAGTAAAGAAAAAAAAAAAAAGACAAATTACAAAATGTTCATGTTTTGTTCCCCATTTACAACATGTTCATGTTTTTATTCCAAGACGGTCCCTAAGCACCGTCTTGTCAGAACTAAACTCCAGGAGCTAGACTCTTGCATGTCACATGTCATTTATACTGTGTTAGAAAGATCCTGAGTTACAAGTAGTACGGAACAAATTTTATTACACACACACAAATAAATAAATAAATAAATGGCTAGTGACAATAATGTTCATATTAGCAGCAAAGACAGAAATAGAGATTACTGAAACTGGCAGAAGTGGCTGATGACAAGGTGATTCTTAAGCAGCTAAAGTATTTTATCTACTAAATCTTACATAGGAAAATATTAACTGAATTGTGTCTGAATACTTGAATTTACATTCCCAAGCTACATCTCCTGTATGCTTGGCTACTCTCTTACTATCTCCACTTCTACAAAAGCAGTGGACATTCTCTGTAAAGTGAACGTACTGATGCCAAATGCAGTATCTGATGATGTCTCCCACTCAACGCTCACAGAAACGTTAAGCCCATTACTCCGTGAAACTTTCAAATAAGCTGTAGTGTTGGCTTCTTCAATTATGATGAAATTTGTCCTAAATGTGAGAATCATAAAAATAAGGAAAAAATTATTTTATAGTATATTCATTGCTGTAATAAAAATAAGATTTTTACTGTACAATTCCAGATGCAGAATATACAACAGAAATAAAAAGAAAATATTAATAACAGGTTTCAGTATCTGATGGACTGGTAGCTACATTAATTAGGGTTTCCCAATGATCCTTACTACAATCATGCAAAATCATAGGCAATTCAACAAAATCTTTAAACAGACTGAAATTTAAGTATATTAAATTCACGTAATAAATGTTTAGATAATATTATTATTAAATATTAATATAAATTATTAACTCTAAATATCAATGTATTAATAAAATAGCATACATACATTTTTTATTTAAATAGTAAATTTATTTAATCTGTATGGTTTCAGCTGAATGGTTTTTAAAAATGGCAGTCCATATGTGTCACTTGCTTCTGAAAAACAGCCTTCAGTGAAAGTATATTTTTTACAGGTTTAAAAATGAAAGTAAATTATAAAACGTATGACTTCCTGGACACTGATATGAGGTTTGGAACTTTTAACATGGAATACTATCAGTGGAATATGTAGGCACTAGTGAAGTATTAGTTTATAAAGAAAAATAATAATAAATAAATTGAAATTTTGGATTATGAATAGTCCTTTTTATGCATTTTTCTACTCTTTTGTTTAGCAGTAATAGTATTTCACAATACCTTTCAAAGTTACAGATTTACAAATTGGGTTGCTGAATTTCTTTAATGCGATCCATCAAAAACAAAATTGTAGAGAAATATTATCTCTTTGGAGTATGAGCAACTATCTCCTTTTTACTGATCAGTGTAAAGTACCTATTTCCAACTGTATAGATGCTGAAAAGCCCTAGTGGAGCCTGGTTTTGTAATATTGTAATCATAGTTTCCACTCTCGTGCCTAGTCTGGCTCCTCCAGTTGGATTGAACAGGGTGACAATGAAGTGCTCATCCATTTCTGGTTCTTCATCTAGTACCGCAGAAATATGCAGCGTCTGATAACAAAACAAGCATACAATGTTATTGAGACATGATAACAGATGATGACACAGCTCTATCAGAATGTGCTACCTTTTTTTTAAATTTATTTCACTATAAGGCTTTGGATAGCATAGCAGGAGAAGAGCAGCTCATGAAGCTGGAGAGGACAGAATTGAGGCAAGCTCAGACTGAGTTCAGACTGAGGTTCTAAAGCCATCCATCTAGTGGCCTCCATTGGTGCAACACTAAGATGAGCATATTCACTTTTCGTTGTTGTTGTTCTCTTTTCTTTCTTTTCTCATCCTATGATCCTCTGAAGTTTTTGATCCTAATTTCATACTTTTGTTCTCTATTTATTCCATACATTTTTGGGTAGTTTATACTCACAACACAGCTATAAGTGTAATCAGTTAAGTTGGTTTTAATTTATTTTAGTTGGCAGCTAAGCTATCTTCAGGGAAACAGGGTAATCTCACTACTGGTGCTGTCAAGAAAGAAAAGGAAAAGGAAAAAAAAAAAGCAAGAATAGTGAGAGATTTGAAATACTCTTTCCTCTCGATGCTTCTTTCCCTCTCCTACACCACTGTGGATGAAGATCAGGTCTTCTAAAGGCAATCTCAAACTAGCAAAGAGCAATCTAGAGAAAGCTAAGTGCTTCACTTTCATTTGGGGCTCACTGTCATCCTTCACACTACTCAAACAAGCAAAAAATTTCATAGGTACGCATAGCCTTGCTGTACAAAATAAAAAGTTAGTGATGATGCATTTGGAAATAATACAAAATTTACAATGTTTTATATTTCTGTTCATTTCCACAATAAACCATATTTACCAACTATATTAAGAAGGCTCCAACTTCTTATAGATCTGCTGCATTGTGATTCCAAATGCATCTAAAGGCCAGAAATTGAAAACCAGTGTTTCCAAGAAAAGTTTGTCTCAGTTTCTATCCTATTGCCTGTAATATGCTAACACTAGCTTCACCAGCTTTACTGGCAAAAATAAATAAATCGAATTGTGATTAAACCTTAGAAGAGTCAGGATTCACAAACTTAAGCTAGTTCATTTTGTAGCTGACATTCTTGTGAGGACAGTATAGAGGCAGTGAGCTTAATACTTAAGTTATTTTCCAATCCTAAGACAGACAACTGTTCTACTTTTTGTATTTGTTGCAGCACATTCTGTTTAGTTCAGACTAACTAAAATGTTAAATTACAGAATGGGATTTTTACTTTGATCTTAACTATTAGGCTTGCAAATTATCACTTTAATTTAAAGTAAGTTTGCATTTCAGCTATAGATTGACTACATAAAAAGAACTGTTCCAAAGCACACATGAACGTTATCTATAGTGTACTGTTTTCAATTTACCTCAACCCTTACAAACTAAGAAACACCTAAAGATGAGCCCATTTAATTTTCACACACTTCCACATCAGATAATAACAGGAAATCAGTCACAGCTCATGACTCAATTCACTTTATGAATGAAAGAAGTAGAAAAAATAAACAGAAGATAAAGCACAGACATTTCTGAAATCTTTCCAATATTTCCAAAAAAAAAGCTTCCTAGACTTCTCTGGTAATAACTAGCATATTACCTTGAACCTGACTCCCTCTTCGAGCACAATATATCCTTGAGAAGGGGTCAAATCCATTGTTGCCTCTGAAGAATTAATCTCACTTACAAGATACTGAACAGTCACAGTGCCAAATATTCCCTGAGGTGGTTCTCTGATAATATTCAATACTGCAACACTTTCCATCAAATGGATAGATGTTTGCTCTCTCAGAAAGAAGTGATTGCTGTTATTGAATGACAAAACTCCATGGCCATCATCATTGGCAAGTATAGTAATTGTAGCTTTTGAAAAAGAAATAATGAAAATATTCTTTGGTTAACATAGTAAAATATAAATATACATATATAGTAACATAATACATAACATAAACACAAATACATTCTTCCTTTAGTGTGTATATAATGCTTATGTGTCCATGACATTACCTGAAGAGAATGGGAAGGCATTTCACTTTAACTAGGAAGATCTCTAGACAGGAAGAATATAGTCTCTCCTAGAAAAGGATTATGAACTCTCTAAAAAGACCTCAGTTCAGTGAGGTAGTACACATTGAAAAACTCATCTTCGTGCTTTCTGATTCATTGCTTTACATATAAACTTTTTAATTGCACAGATTTCACAGGGATGTTTCAGAACCTTCCAAAGGAGTATAAAGATTCACCATAGCAGGACAATGGTGCTTTCTGAAATATGATTATTCAGAAAAGTGGAATTAAAATGTGTGCCACAGAATTCTAAAGAAATGGAACATTAAAACTAAGTTTTACCTGTTGTGTTCTCCCCTAATTCCAGCCCCAGAGATGGATTTGTTAAAATTAACTGGAACTTCTCATCACCTTCAGGAATCTCATCATCAAAAATCATGACATCAACAGATTTATGCCTTTCTCCATCAGCAAAAAAAAGAGTCTAGCGTTGAAACACATAAAGCACCGAATACTTACATCAGTTAATATCACACAGAAATTTTTGACTACGGTAAACAGAATTCTGTGAAATAGGAAGGAAGGGAAAGCATAGGAAGAGCCATATTCTCTGTTCCTTATAAACTGATTGAATCAGAAATATAAAGGTTCAGCACATTACAGAATGAGGACAAGAAAGAATAATTTATTTTGAAAGTCCTGTTGCAAAAATAGTCTATGAAAAAGTTTGTATGTCTAATCAAAATTAAATTTGAAATCGATGTTTGAAAGTTTACATTTTGCTTTATATTAAAAAATATATTTTTAAAAAAGAAATAAATAGTAAGAATAAGAATATTTTTATTTCATTCTATTTAGATTACCAAAGCAACTGAAACAAGCTGAAACATCTAGCATCACTACTGATCATTCTGCAGAATAATCAAGAAGATATTCTTTTACGGAAGCTGAAAGAATAAAAAGTACTAGATTTAGAGTTGCTTCTTACCCTTGAGGTTACATTAAAATCCAAACCCAGCTGGGCCTCCAAATTTTGGGCATAAAAAAATACAGACACATTGCCATATGATCCTCTGTTTCGGTAAGCCATTACTGTCAGATTCCCATGAGATTCACTAACTTCAAAACTAAAATAAAAAGAATAATTCTCAATGTTCACTGATTATGTTCTTTTGAAAAAGATAGTATATTTTTATTACATTTTCACTCTGAATTATTCCCTACATTATAGTTCTCTAACGCATCCTTTTTACCTTTTTTCTCTTATCTAAATTGAATTAAGTAACACGAGGTTTTTGTTTTGTTTTGTTTTGGTTTTTGCTTACATGAATGGTGAGGCTGGAAGAGTTGATGCAGGCTGGGGAGGTTAGGCAAATTGGTGATATAAAAGGACAACAGTGAAAGTAGTAATAAGTAAAAGAATTCTGATTAGATGAATAGTGAATTTTTGTTTTCAGTGTGGGAATCCCACTTTCTAGTTCAGCTGAATTGAATGATTACTTTACCATCTCAAAGACATGGCCCTATTTTTAACAGGAGTTTTACTTTTAGAAAGAAAATGGGCAACACCAATCACTAATTGGCACAGTAAGTTCTTCAAGGAAGATGAGACTTACTTGGTACCTTCCCATTCAATTACTCCTCTTACACCATCATTAGCATCGATAACAATTTGAGAAGCTAAACCTTCCACATCTAAAAGGCAAAACAGAAAGACAAAAATTAAAGAACAATAAAATCAATTTTCTTGATTTTCAAGAATCACAGAAGCATTTATTCAATCGGTACTAATATTACAGTGTCTTTACAAAAAATGTGTAGGAGAAAATGGGAGTGGGCAAGATAACTGGAAAGAGTCCTTACTACTAGAAGTGCAATAATGCGTCTTGAATTAGCACTGTAATATTTAATAATGCATAAAAAAAAAAAAGACTAAGGAAAATGTAGAAAGTTAAACAGCACATAAAACATTAGAAAATAATAAAGTCTAGATTTGCGATGGAATCTTAATTTGTCTTCACTATAAGTGTTTATTACAATGACATTCAATATTTTGCATTTGCCATTCTGAGTATGAGAAAGACAATGAGGAAGAATAATAAATGATTCAGCATTTCATCTTCTATTTGTGCTTCAGTGCCTCATCATACATTCTAATGGCACACCTCAGATTTCACTACAAATACACAACTATTAATTTATTTGTGGGGTGTTCACATACTGTAATATTCTACTGCTCCATAAAGACATACAGGTATTTACAATTAGCCTGAAATCGTAATTGAATACACTGCAGTGTGAAAAACACCAAATAATAGGTTAATGTCAGAAAAGTCTACTAACTTCAGAGACCAGAACTTTACAGTCAAAACTTAATACTTCTCAGAAAATAGGTTGTTGTTTTTCAGACAACCGCACCACACAACTACCTTAACTTACTTGTTTACTTTTTATAAACTTCAACTTACTTTCTAAAACCAAATTGACTTCACCGAGTCTGCCATAAGTATATTATGTTTAGATCCATATACATTTTTCCATCAATTCAGATAAAACTGAACAAAAGTAGAAGATTATTGCCATGAATCTAAGCCTGTCACTATGAGGTAGAGATGACGATGAGCAATAGCTCTACACAGACAACAGAAGTGTTACTGAGGTTTACAAATCCTGAGGGAGTAATGGCAATTAGAGACATTTCTGCTTCACTCCTGCATTTTCTCATGTCACCCTGAAGTCAGATCTGTTCACCCAGGATCTGTAAGAGTTTGCTCACAGACACACACGCGGACACACGTATTTGAGTCAGGCTATTTCTTCTACCAGAAGAATTCACTGACATGTTATGTGAACACATTTTTTCCTTATGACTTAAAACTATTATTTTCTCATTGTAAGTAAAGCTGACCCAATGCAGTGTCACATCAGTGTTAAATGGTCATGGTTCAAGGAGACAGCCAAAGAGAAAGTGAGACTATACAACACTGTTTAGTTTGGATGAATCTTTCATTCTTATATGCTACTCCTTTCATATTTTAGACTCAACTATTCACAAATCAGCAATGAGTCTTGCAAGTTACCTTTCAATCTGTAACGAATTAACTCAGTCACTTCTATAAGCATGCAAAGAAAAGGGAAAAGAGTCAAAGAAGATGTCTGACATTATATAACTAGTCTTTAGTACCACAGGATAATCCAACAGTTCTTAAAGCTAATGACTACTATTCTACTGAATTCTGAAGAAGCAAAATGAGAAGCAGACTAAGCAAATAATAAAGATCATTGCAAGAGTAGGAAAACCATAAAATATGTTTCCTAAAAGTGATAAAAGAATAAAAACAGACTTTTTTAAAAGAGTGAGCAGAGTAGCCACATAAAGTTTTTTTTTTACTTTTTTTTTTCCATTTTGTAGTTTGTAAATGAAAATCAGATGAAAAAATCACCAATAAACTTTTCAAATAATTGTCCTTTCCAACTGATAATTACTAACTCCTCTACGAAAATTAATTTAAATTTTCCCAGAGTTTAAAAAGCAAGAGATTAAGTGTAATAATAAATCTATTTCATATTCTATGATGTTTCTTCTAAATAACCATGTCTCATCTCAGCATAGTTGGTAAGTAAGAGGAATAATGGTAATCTCCCAAGGTAATATAATATAAACCATTAAAAAGGAAAAGTAAAAATAATTTGCTATAAGATGTTTTTACCTAGCTTAGGTGGGGATGACGTTGAATGGTTCATGATGAGTTCCACTGAAGTTAAATTAACCAAGAAGAATTCTTGCACCTCTGGTATATCATCCTGCAAAACACAATCCTGCAAAACACGCCTTGCCGAGGCGACCGGCTCCGGGGCAGACGCGTGCTGCAGCGGAGCGCGGGATCGGGACAGGCAGGGCTATTTTTCGGGCACCGAGCCTACGTGAGGGAGCCGCCAGGCACCGGCAGCCCTCGTGAGGGAGGCTGACGAGGCGTAGGCGGGGCCAGCAGCGTCAGCGTCAGCTCCTCCCCCCGGCCGTTCAAAGGCAGCCCTTAGGGAGCGCGAGCGACCAGGAGCGCGGCGACCAGGGCCGGCAAACAGGGAGTGACGCGGGGGGAGTGACGCGGCAGTTAGCGAGGCAGTTGGCGGGCAGGGCGGAGCGCTCACACCCGCCCATAGGGACAATTCCTCTAACGGCACTCTCCCGTCAGCTGGGCTACAATGGTCTCCACCAGGCACGGTGCTTTCTCTAGGAAGTCAGTGCACACCCAGACCGACTGCCCGCCCAAACATGCGGCAGTTCAGGTCTCCGGATGCGGGGAGTGTCTGAGCCTCTTGCTGCCATCGGCGGGAGGCAGGGAGACTGCTTGCGTGAGGTGCGAGCAGGTGGACGACCTGGTCCGCATGGTGGCGGAGCTTAAGGAGGAGGTGCAGAGGCTGAGGGATATCAGGGAGTGCGAGCGGGAGATAGACTGGTGGAGCGACTCCCTGCAGGACCGGAGGGAGAGGGACCAGGGTGAGACGCCCCAAAGGGGGGTGGACCCCCTGCCCTGTTGCCATCGGGCAGAGGGAGGGGACCTGCGAGTTGAGGAGGAATGGAGACAGGTCCCTGCTCGACCTCGCAGGAGATGCCCTCCCCTTCCGGCGCCGCCTTCCCAGGTGCCCTTGAACAATAGGTTTGAGGCCCTGGAGCTGGAGAGACTGGTGGGTGAGGATGAGGTAGGAAGCCTACCCGGGAGGATGCCTGAGGTGAGGAAGTTGACTCCACGCCTCAGGACTGCCTCCACCAAGAAAGAAAGAAGGGTGATTGTTGTAGGCGACTCCCTCCTCAGGGGAACGGAGGGCCCTATTTGTCGGCCTGACCCCACACATAGGGAAGTATATCATCCTGCAAAACACAAATACAGTACATCCTCTTCTCATTGTCCTTTAAGAAACTTCCACAGAAGTCACCAAAAAGGATCACACAACAAGTCTCTAATATTACTGTGACACTAGAATTCATTTTTCTGTTTTCCTGAAATAATTTTATTGGGTCTGAAACTGATTATCGTGGAAGAATTAAGTAAGACATTATATATCATGAAAAAGATCCTGTGGTGACGCTAAACTATTCTTGCAAATAAATTACTGACCGATTTTAGAGGCATGTATCTCCAGCAATGAAAAAGTATGAGCCTGTAGCCAGCCATGAAGCACACTGTTCTAAATACTACTAGATAGTTGGTAAAGTTTTAATGAGACAACTTTATTACCTTTAGACAGAGGTAGAGCTGCTTTCTGTGACTATTTGATCCCTTGTGATTTTAATATTAAGATTGAAACCATCTTTCTAAATGATAGTGAAATATAACACAGGGCTTCAAATAATGGCTGCAAGCTTTAGTTCCCAAAATATTACCCTTTTGAAATCATACAGAAAAGTACAGAATTAAAGGGTTTAGAGGTTACCTCTAGAATAGTAATATTTATGGCAACTGATGTTTCTCCTTCTTCTAAAATCAGTGAGCCAGAAGCAGGTACATAATCAGCTCCTGGTTCAGCCACAGTCTCTTCTGTCTGATTACTTACAGTGAGCAATCCTGTAACTGTGGCATAAGTAACATTGATAGTACCTGTTTAATTTGTGAGGAGAAAAAAAAAAAGAAAAAAAAAATTGTTTTTCAGTTCTTATATAATGTTCACTGGAATGGATAAAGACAAGAGATCAAATTCTCATCCACAAAATAAAAAGACTAACTGCAAAACAGAAGGATTAAAAGAGTTATCCAAAGTACATTGGAGCTAGTGTACCTTTGTTACCGTTATCAATATGCCTTCAATTTGACCTTTGCTGACTTGTCTGTCTGCATAGGACTCAAAAATCATTGGGTCCAAATGCATCCAGAAATTTGAAGTTCTGTGGACCATAAATATGAAATTGCTGAAAGACTAACTGGGACATCTCATGTACCATTAATATGAGTTTTTGCAACAAGGACACTTTTTGGGAATGACAGATATCTAAGAAAGGCTCTAAAGACAGTGCTGGGAAACACAGATTAATAAATCTAGATACTTTCCTGGGTAGATTGACAAACTTCAATAGAGAACAAAATTAGGGGACACACGGATAAATATTACCAAGCAGAAAAGTTATACATTATAGTTTTGAGAATAAAGCCACCTCTCGCTAATCTGGTAGGGTAAGTCAAGTGGCAAACATAAGGAGTATGAACCTGAAATAAAATGATAGATGAAATTAAAAGCTGCTCTATATGAAATAAAATGTAAGAGATAAAAGAGTCCTAATTAATAAATAAGTAACGATGCTTATTTTAATTCAGTGAGAGATCTTGCACTTACTATGAACAATTATCTTAAAACATTAGTTTACTGAATAGTGTTCAAAGAGTACACTAGAGTATGGACTGGTATTAAAAAATAAATGGAAAAATAGTGTCATTAAAATGTCTCTAAAACTCTCTGGTGTCTCCAGATCTTGAAAAGCACTGTAAATGTTACTTCATTTCAAAACAAGTATGGCAAAAGAAACAGCCAGATTATCACCGAGGTGTAAATATAGTCCAAAAAGGCAAATAGGAAATTATTATACATGTTTTCTCACAACATAAGTTGCTATTTTCAGGCAACAAACACAAGATTCATTTTTTTTTTTCATGAAGCACACTATTGTATTGTAGAATTGAATACTATATAGTTTAAAGGATGTTAATGGATAAATTGATTCAAAGAGGAATCAGAAATTGTCAGAGGAGACATAAATTGAATTCAATGGTCTGGACACAACTTTTTCCATGTGACATTCCTAAGGTGCTGACTTCCTGAAATTCAGAGAAAAAATATGTGGGATGTGTGTACATGTCACTTTTCTCATGTTTTTTATTTTTTCTGAAGAGACTAATGCTTTGAGACAGACTCATTAGACAAAAATATGGTAACCTTAATAGCCACCTGATTGTTACAGCTTTCAGATCCCTTGCTGTATTAATGAGGATTATGACTCTAGTAATAAGTAATATTTAGTTTCCAAGTCTGCAGAAAGAAGCTTAGAAGTTCTGAAAAAAATACCAACTGTAACAAAGATTTTTCCAAACTTTCATTATCATGGCTTTTATTTGCCTAATGATAAGCAAAACAAAACTTCCTTTCTCTTGGAGTTGTTATACAGACCTAGAGATCCAAATTCTCTGTTAATAAAAAGCTGAATTGTTTTGTTTTCTTCTGGGATTAAAACCACCCTGGATGTGGAAGCAAAATTCAAAATTCCATGTGGTTCATCACTAGCTTCTACTGTTAGAACAGCTTCATATCCTTGACTATCCAAAACAGCAGCACCTGTAGAAGAAACTCCTGCAAGAGAATCAGTGGACTGCAGTGAATGAAGTGTTATGCAACTAATATTTTTGTCTTACATTATTGTTAATATTACATTTAAATAACGTTCAGTAGCCATGCAAATACCACGAAACCAAAGCTCACTGAAGTATGTGGATGGTGTGGGACCTACACACATATATATACTTACATTCTATAACAAATAGAAACAGAAATTTTATGCATACCAAGTACAAAGTCACAAAAATGTATTAAAAAATAAGAAAACTTAACAGGCCAGTGCCAAATATCAACTTCCCTATATTTTAAAAGGAAATAAACCATTTTCCCAGGAAGTACCTCCAAAAGCTTAAAACTATATTCCACTTCACAATCATTACATCAATAAACTGATATGTTTTCCAACTATTGCTTTGATGAATAATTTTGCTCATCCCGTTGGGCCACAGTGACTCTCGGAAGTTGATAAGGCACCTCGCAGCAACACAATCCATGTCAAGTTAGTTTGGTGTTTGGACATTAATTTCAGTTTGAAAAAAGGTATTTCAGAACGGATGCAGTTTAAGGCTTCTTTTCTCACTATAATTTTAATGGCAAGAATAAAATATTCTGACCACCTTGAATTCAGGGACAGATCAGTAAGTCTGCAGCTTGACAAGATTGTTTAAAAAGATAAAAATATCTGCATGTTTCATGGCAACTCTATCCATGACATATTAGTAAACTCAGTTTGCATTAAGATTAAGGGAAGAAACAACCATTGAATTAAATAGGCAGAGTTAAATCAGGATTGAAAACCATTTAAGTGTATTTGTGGAGACACGGTGGGATTTATATATACATACATAAGGACCAAGCCTATTTCAATAAAATGTTAATGAACTTTGCGTACTTTGCACCAGCTGCAGTTTGCTCAGTCCTATACCTCCAAAATGAAATAATAAAATTAAAAATATTATATTATTAAATGGTATTTTTAAGATGTAGCTGGCTATAGTTCTGCATTACCTTCTGTTTTGATGTTGTATAGGATGACTTGGTATTCTTCTTTTTCTTCAGGAATATGGTCATCCAGCAGATCAACATACAATGTTGTATTCAACGTCCCCTATTTGTTTTAAGGGTAAATTGATTAGCCATTATTTTATAAAACACAAGTGATATCATAATGACAAGTATTTTGAACAATTTCTTTAAGAAGAGTTAAGTATCAAGAATTGTAAGCTCCCTCCAGTTTGTAAGTCAAAAAGTGAGAAATTAAATAATCAAACCAAGAAAGAAGGACTGTTGAAAAGGCACACTTTTTCTCAGATCAGTTCTAATCACACTATTTTCCTGTAGCCAACATCACTGTTTATGGACTTACCTCAGGAAAAAAAAGTATTCCAGAATAGTTTGCAAAATTTTGTTTTACATTATGTCCTACTATCTTCCACTCAACAGTAACATTTCCCAGTCCTGGAGGAGTTCTTACGATGTGGAATTGTAATTGTTCTCCTAGGAATAAAGGACAAGATGCAGTGTTTCAGGGTCTCCTCTTCTACATGTTGGTTATAAAAATGAGAGGTCAAAAACATGCATCACACAGTTAAAGTATTTTTCCTGAAAGATATTGCTATTTTTGTCAGTTTGAATTTCACAGTAGTTATATACCACATTCACTTTTAATGCTGAAAAGAAAAACCTAAACTTAAAACTCTTCTAGTTTTTTTTTTTCTGTTTTTAGTTCACACTTGGAAATAATTATGAACATATGAGGGAACTTGGTATAGATGAATAACTTAGAAAGGGAATGTTCATGAAAACATGCGCAAACATTAGAGCAATACAAGTCTGTAAACTGTACAAAACAGTAACTACTGTATGTACCAACAATAATAGTAGTTTTCTACAACAGTTCCCTGGAAAGAATACACATTATCTGAACATTTGCACTGTCTTGTGACTTTATTCAATGCATGCAGAAAAAAATGCTTATAATTATCTGTAAGTTCCATTTATGTGAGTTCGAACTTACAAATATGGTCACTGTTAGAAAACAAAACATTCAGAAAATGTTAATAATTTCTTATAATCTCAGAGGTAATCAGTATTGCTGGACAATGTGCATATAAAGGAAGCAAATACTATGGTATTTTGCACATTTATAACATTTAACCCCAAAGGCACTTTAATTAAAAAGAGTAGACCTCTTAGTAGGCTTTGTAAAATGTGGAAATTGTTTTATATTCACAAGTTTTTCACAAAATTTCCATTAAATATTTTAAATGTGGACATGTGAAATTAGCATGTTATATCAACATGGAATAGATCAGTAGGCAATATTTTGCAAAACATTCACAATAGAGGACAGATGGTTATTTATAATAGGTAGGTACATGGCATTCATATTTCATATGCATTTTTCAGGTCCACAGAATTTAAGTTCAACAGCACATTTTGTCCTGCATTGGCTTTCAGAGACATGAAATATGCAGAAATCTACAATTCTGAGATTTTTGAAAACAATACATGAGATTTCTTTTGCTTATTGAAGAATTAACAAAACATAAGATAATGTTATAATAACATTATGCTGCCCAACTAGTCCCTTTGATTATGCAATTTAGAGAGCAGCAACTTAGGATGCTGTCTTGCTATTCTACTGTATTACCTTACAGAATTGTACAGCATTGTACAGCTAAAACTGGCAAGAAAAATCTGAAAATTTTCTAGTTACATTTATTTTTTGTAAGGAAGAGTCAGAGATATGCATGTATATTGGCTACCAATGAAAGAGAAAGGAATTCTTAACTTCAAGAGCCCTTAATATACTTAAATAAAATTTAATATTGTAAAGAAGTAATACAAAAACTGTATACACCCATTTTCAAATACATAAATGTGCTATTCAGCCCCAACATTTCAAACTTCAGTTAAGTCTCAGAGATGTCAACATTGATGTCGACATTGATGTCGACATCTTTGGCTTAAGTTGGTCCATGTTGCTTCTAAGAAAATTAAGGAATTCAAAATTTATTGATATCACAAGGATTCCACTTCTACAGTCAAATATCTGGATGGTAGACTCCCAATTTACAGGTTCCTCTGAGGCTAAATCATTACAGTGTTTAACACTGCACTGCAATCCACTATGTTCTATTTGAGAATTTTGCATATCCATTACAAAGAAATAAAGATTTAAAAGAAAAGTGGTTTCAATGGTTTAGTACCATTGGGAAAACACACACACACACAAATAAGGCAAAGCTTATTTCAATATATCTCTATAAGTTATAATGAATTTTCATTGAAGACTGGGAAAAATGCTTTATGATATAGAAAGCTGTTCCACTATAATCCAAACACTGAGAAGAAACTTGAAGTCATTATTACAGATTCCAAGTAGTTATTTACTGATCCATGTTTCCTACCAGCTTTACCAAGATTTTTTTGGTATTCCTATCCAGAAGAAATGCTAATATGAACACTAATTGATTTCTGAAGATTGAAAGTGTTATTAGGCTAAATTCAATATTTTTTTTAATATTTAATCCTTATCCATACTTTTACATTTCTACATTGTGACTTAATAAGTGATGCATCTCTTACATAGAGAAACAAAGAGGTGGGTATTTATCGCTGTGAAGAAGGGAGCATCAGCCGCTCTCCTCTTCCTCATTACTTTAAGCTACTGCAGTGCATTTTCTTGTAATACAGTTACACAACTGTCGCAGACCCCTGTCCAATAAAAAAATACTACACTTATCCTCAATAAGGTAAAAAATAACATGCACATTGTGAAAACAAAATGTATTCACTTAACAGAAAATTTTCAATAACACAATAACTGTAAAAGTAATGATATTTGGATTTATGTCTGGTAAATTTTGCTTTCGAATGAAAAAAATATTTTGACAAACTAAAATAATCTAAATGCCTTAGCTCTTTTGCTCTTTCTCTATTTCTCCCTTTTTCTCTCTCTTTTTTTTTTAATCAAAGACACTTAGTTCACTTGTTTTGTTTCTGGCTGGAAGGCAATGAACTATTTCTTTTCACAACCTGGAAAAATAATATAATAATAACTATATATAATAATAGAACTATAGCCAAGTACTTCAGTTTCAAGCAGCCAGCATTTGGTAGCATGCTATGAATAACATTTAACCAGTTGAAAGTATTCAGGGACTTTGGGACTGAGACAGTTTGTATTAATTCCTTGTGCTCATTAACAGCTCTTCTTAGCTAATCATATCACATCTGGCTTGGCACAGAATTAACACAAACCATACCTAGATAAAAAACCAAAGGTTATGATGCCCTTTCATGTTGGGAAAACAAAACAAAAAACCTTTGGTTGAGAAAGCCATTTTTCTTCAAACAGAAAATGTAGTGCACACATTAGGGGACAAGTTCCTGTTTTGTGAACTTTCCCTGCCCATCAGTTCAAACATCAGAGAAACGTGATACTGCAATACACTGAGATTCCATCAAAGGCCACCTAAAGCAATCACCACCAGTACTATTATCATCCTATGCAAAACTGCATCAAACTGTAGATGAAACATGCCGTGTATTCTTTAAAACAATAGTAGAAATGTTTAGTACATACCAAATTATTATTGTTCTTTCTCAAATGTTTGCTTTCTCTTATAATTGCTACTTCCCAAATCATCTGCCATAAAAAAACATCAGGTTCATGGGACAGACAAAGGGAAGATGTTACCCTAGTGTTTCTGCAGGAATGTTTTCTAGAATATTTTAAATTCTTTGTAAGTCGCTGATAGATCTGATTTGCTTATGACTATTAGGTGTGTGTATGTTGGCAGTCATGAAGTGGGCTGGCAGGAGCCTCGTGCAGGCCAACAAAGAGAAGGGCAGAGTCCTGCCCCTGGCGGGGAGCAGCCCCAGGCACCAGGGCGTGCACCCTGATGGAGAGCAGCTTGACAGAAAGGGCTTGGGGTCCTGCTGGACACTGCACTGGGCAGGAGCCAGCAACATGCCTTGTTACTAAGAAGGCTGATGGCATTCTGGGCTGAATTAGGCCAAGTATCCCTAGCAGGCTGAGAGAGCTATCCTTCCCCTCTACTCTGCACTGGTGAGGCTGCACCTGGAGCACTGGGTCCAGCTCTGGGCTCCCCAGTGCAAGACAGACCTAAACGTACTGGGAAGACTCCAACAGAGGGACACCGAGGTGATCAAGGGAAGGGAAGAGAGGCTGTGAGAGCTGAGACTGCTCAGCCTGGAGAAGGGGAGGCTCAGGGGGATCTCATCAGTGTCCTTCAATACCTGAAGGGAGGGTGGAACAGGACAGAGCCAGGCTCGTGTCAGTGGTGCCCAGGGACAGGACAAGAGGCAGCGGGCACAAACTGGAGCACAAGAGGTTCCCTCTGAATATCAGACAGCACTTTTGTGCTGTGTGGGAGCACTGGCACAGGTTGCCCAGAGAGATTGTGGGGTCTCCCTCCTTGGAGATACTCAAAAGCCTGGACATGGTCCTGAGCAACCTGCTCTAGGTGGCCCTGCTTGAGGGGGAAAGGACCAGATGACCTCCAGAGGCCCCTTCCAACCTTAAGCATTCTGTGATTCTATGAATGCTTGCAAGAGTTCAAAGTACATGTCAGGTATGTGGATATTCACTTCTTGCTGGTGTTCTCTGAACAGTGAAACACAATCATTGTGAGTCATTATCAACTGAAAGCACAAAGATGGAAACTGGCATTAAAATTTGAGCGTGGTCAACACAAAGAACACACCTTCACAACCAATAACAGATCTTGAGGCTGTATGGAAGCTTATAATTCCTGCCACATTGTCACTTGCCAGAATAATCACTGTGACAGTGTCAAAACTGGGCAAAATTCGACTCCCTCCTTCAGTATGGACCAGGCTGATTTCAATACTTTCATCATCCTCTGGCTCTGGATCATCTATAATGGGCAGCGTGACCATCTTCTTTGTTTCACCTACAAGGAGAAGAACGTATACAACCGTGTGTCCACTTGGAAACCACCTTGTAAAAAGACTCAATCATCTCATTTTGAAAATAATTAAATACATAAAATATATTAAAATTGCATGAAACAAACTTATTTACCTTTCTGGAAGTCAGTGAATGTCATTATGAAATTTTATCTAATTACTATTGATCAGTCACATTAAGCCAATAAAACGATCACATCATTAAATATACTATGTAGAAATTAATTATATAGGAATTATTTCGGAGTGCCTAGAATTCTTTATTTTCATTACAAATTCTATGACTTTAAAATTTAACTTAGAAAAGGGGAATATCATTCTTGAAAAAAAAATAAATTGCCAGGTGCTAAGCTCTCCGATGAACCATTTACACAAGGGTGTACATTCAATATGAGTACATTTACTGAGCCAGGGAATGCATTGAAATGGGATGACATTTTGTTAGTTCCTTGCCTTTGGGACTATCAAAGAATAATAATGTAAGCAGCAAACACCGTTAATCTCTAGTCGCTATATATCCATTAAAATTTACAACACAATCCTGTTGTTCAGTGCGTGTGCATAACCCAGCTGTGTTTTATGATCATTAGAATATCAATTTACAGAATACATATGTATTTCCTGCTAGATTGTCTTTCAAAATACTTCAAAATCAGTTTTTACTAAACTTATAACGGGTAATGTAATTACATGTCAGCCTCACAATCATTGCCAGCAGCCATGCCTTACTATTCAGATGATTTATCAAGCTAGCACACTAGAATCTTTACTACGCACCTGGAAATTGCTTTCAAAATATCAGTTCGATTAACTCAGACTTTGAAAAAATAAAATACAGCATAAAATACAGCATGCTGCATGGTACTTAAGTAATGTCTGAGAGGGACTTGTTTGTCCTGTTTGCAATTCTTTTAAATATGTTCTGTTATGTTACGTTTAAATATGTTTTGTTATGTTACAATATGATCTCAGAATTTAAAGAGATGTCATGAAAAATTAGTACTGTAGTGACCGAGGGCTAACAAAAGACCACTTAGGCCTGATTCTCATTTCCATTATCCTTGCTGTAACAACTATCTTCGACTTTATTAATCCTTACTTATGTGGTAAAGGAAATCTTTATAGTGCAATATTTATACTGCAATATTTCTTTAATAAAAACCCTTAGGTATTTATTGTGCTTAGATATTTCATTGTGCTTTGCTACCACTGTGTGTGTTCTGCAAGATAATGCTACATGCTAATGAACAACCATACTCTTTTGCACGTGTATCCTTAGCATTCAGGAAAATTTAGCCTAAGAAGAAGATATCAGTTGTCAAAACATCCACAGTATCGTGTACTTGTCACGTTCTTTTTTCTTTTTCTTAGTTTTACAAAACAGAAGCCAAAACGAGAGCTTGTCTCACCTTCAGCAAACACCAGAGTCTCACCGACACCTATAAAATCCAAGTTTGGAGTAGCAGTCCCACCAATGACACGCCATTCCACTGTCACTTGTCCCAGGCTGCCTTCTGTTCTGTGTATCATTAGCTGCACGTTGGTCTGAGGACGTTCCTCTACTTCAACATACAGACCTTTCTCTGTTGCATTGGGACTTACACTGTAGATCTTAAACACTCCAAATGCGTCTCCATTCATCATTATGATAACTGTGGAGGTATTTGGCTGTCCTATGGTTGGTTGGTTTTTTGAGCTGGCTGAGACGTTCATCAGTTCTGCTTTCAAAAGGGTTATAGTGAATCTCTCATCCAGTTCTGGCAGGCTGTCAGGCAGTATGGTAACTGTTAGATTTGCAAACTCTTCCCCTTCCTGCATTATGGCCCACTGTCTTGTAACAGGTTCATAATCACTGCCAGCGATGGCTTGTGTGCTGAAGAGGGCGAATGCACTGGTAACGTTTTTCTTGTAGGTCCGGAACCCTGAAGTGTTGTTAGTTAATGGGCTGATATCTGACGTCAGCCAAAGGCAGAGAGGAATCCCTGAGGCACTGGAAAATGTAAAGGCTGAACATGCTTGTTCTTTTAGGCACTGAGCTGCACAGGAATACACAGGGTCACTTGCTGCTGACACATTCACTCTGGTCTTGGATGGTTTGTCAGGAATTCCTTGTACAGGAGGCTCGTAGTAGGCCAGGATATCCTGACCTTGCTCCACAGCAAGAGCTACAACGTCAGTCTCAGAAGTGCTGTAGAAAATCTGCAGCTGACCAAATCTTCCCTCACTAAAAGACATTATAATAAAATAAAGTTCTGTTAGTTGACAAAGGATGTCTAATATTCTACATGTTTCTGGGTTAATAATAGAAGTGAACAAAATCAACTGACCCTTTCTGAATTGCTGAAAAATTCCAAATAACACATCAAAATGCATTCCCTTTGAAACTAGTACCAGAATAACTGAGTTATCTTATTTTTTTGTGGATAGCAAGTTTGATTATTTATAGCTTAGGTAGTAGTCTGTTAAGAATGCATATTTGTAAACATTTGGTTCTAGGAGTTAACTTAGTCTTCTTCAGGACTTGGCAGCTCTCCTTACTTGCAAGGAAGAAAAAGCCGGTGACACCCAGACTTATCATCCTTCCTCTAGGATCACATGCATAAAACCTGTTTTCCTTCTCTTATTTTCATCCTGTAAGGGCTGGCCATTTTGTCCTCCTGTTCAAATCACAGGAACAGGCTACCATGCAGGTTTAAATGATTTGATGATTAAACGGACAAAATGAATAGTACACTGTGTACGCTGAGTTTACATTGTGCATTTCAATGTATACTACGTTTAAGTAATTTATGTAATACACAGACATCTACTTCAAAAACAATGTGTTTGAAATGAAAATACATTGAGATGGCAGATCAAAGAATTGATGCACATATTTTTATGAGAGGAGCATGAAATTTGACATTATAGTGAAAACAAAAGTGAAGAATAAATAGTAATTACAAATAAAGCAAACATTATACAAACCTTCGCCTGACTGTTATGTTTGCCAGCAAATTTCTTTCTAGTGGCTCCTGAACTCGATATAAGGATTGATGAAAGAAAACTGTGCCATAAGGATTATCATTGGCAGGTATTATAATACTTGCCACGCCATCTAACCCAATAGCACCACCATTGGAGGCCTGAGTTAATTCTACACGGACAATCTCAAAGAGAAGAAAAGAAAAAGAAGTAATGCAGCTAGACAATTTGTGGTTTTTCTAACAATAATTACAAGCAAAGTATAACATGAAATTATAGCACCTTCCTGCCGGAACATTTCTTGTTTTCCATCATACATATTTCTAGAACAAGTCAAAATTAATACCATCTTCAAGGAAGATGTAAGTGCTTGACTTACTTCTTCTATTTCTGGAACATCATCAGCCAGGATTTCCAATAGTAGCATCTGAAAGGCTTCCCCAGGGGCAAAAGTAATATTGCCTGAGGCAACCTGCAAGTCCTCATCAGCAGGGTGTCCACCAATGGTAGCAACCCACTCAACAGTAACGTTACCAAGTGTCCCAGCATTGCGGATTACTGGCAGATTTATGGGTACTGATCCAGATTCAGGCTCCTCCACAGTAAATTCGGTCATCTGGAACACTGAAGTGCAGCACAAAGAGGTGTATTTCATTAACAGTAATATTTAAAATAAAAACACCATCCTAGTTACTGAATTATATATTTTATTTCACTTGATTGCATTCATTTGCACAATTAAAAAAATGTTAATCAGGTTTAAACTTCAAATTGAACTTTCAGTATCATTTTATCTGCAAATAAAATTGGCATGAAAATTCAGCCCCCACCCAAGAGTTTATTCCAACGTATCCATTGTTCAAGGCTAGCCATGATCTAAGTTTTTAGAAGACGGTCAGAAGGTAATTTTTCCCAGTGAGGAAATTTTTTATCATTTTTTATGTCACGTATGGAAAAAATGTGTCAACATATTCCATCTAAATTGTTTCAAATATAAGTCTTTCTTGTATAAAATCTTTAGTTGTTAAGAATGAAGTTAATGAATTATCCATGTGGAATTATTTACTTTTGTCAATTTCCTTTACATTTTGCTGATAAAATGGAATAACTGAAATAAAGTAGGGTACTAAAGGGAGAAAGAGTAAGTCAAATAAAATGGCTGGAAAACATACACCAGAAATACTGAAATAGAAAAAATAAATAGAAAAGATAAATTTCTAAAATGTCATTAAATTTTTGAAATTACCATTTTTTTCTCAAAACCTGTGTAATGAAACTATTTTTGGAAAGTGTCCACAATCCATTTTACTGATAATGATAGAAAGAAGAAAAACTACAATAACTAACAACCAGAACATACAAGAATGCAATTTAAGTCATATTTGTACTTTCCAATTTCCCCAGATATTTAAACCTGCTTTGCCTGATTATTTTGTAAAACAATGACACTGCACTATCTAAACAGGTTTTGGCATGTAAACTTAAGCTTCAAGCTATTGCAGAAATGCAACATTTAGAATAGATAAAAAAATACAAATTAAATTAAAATCCATCCCCATTAGGAGACTCCAAAATCCACCTTCGTCTCACAAAATCTTGATATATAAGTTGACTGAATGCTTCAATTTCGCTATATAAGGGCACCATTTGCCCTTACTTACACGTTTTAATTTAGTTTATCTTATTTTGTCCTTTACTGTGTTCATCCAGACTTCCCTTTTTGTATTCTGAAAATTTTTATTCCATTGCCCAGTAATAACTCACCCACAAATCAGCAGATTGCTACTGGACAAGAGAAAATATGCAAATAAGACTCATTTACCAAAGGATCCAAACGGGTCATCAGAAGCCTCAATGGTTATGACTGCCCTCGTCAAAGATCCAAGCAAGGCTCCTCCTGTCGTTTGATTCAGCAGCTGAACATAAAAGGACTCCTCAACTTCAGGATTGATATCATTAATTATATAAATTGGCACAGCTTTACTTGTTTCTCCTTCTAGTAAGACAACATCTGATGAGGCTACACTGTAGTCCTCACCTAGATTTGTACATGAAAAAATAACAAAACAATCAAAACACAGAAGAATATTAAGGCATTCTGGTTCATTATGAAACATCACTAATGTTTATCAGCACTAATATTTATCTGTTCTTTTTGCATTCCCTTGTGTTCATATGTTGGTGTGTTTTTTTGTGTTTTTTTTTTCTTTATCTTCATACCCAGAAAATACAATTGTTTATTTCCTAGTGCCTTTTAGATATCTGGATGGATGAAAATAAATCTCATCTTGGCCAAAACAGAGTTTACACTGTCAGTCCAAGAAGCAATTACAAAAGGTCCATTATTATCTTCCATTGAGAAGATCACACAACTGTGACATTTCTATATTTGATTTCTGATAGTTGTCTGGCTTTCCAAGAGATAAAATGAAACAGAAGTACCTTTTTCAAAGGAGATTTTACTAAAGGACATAAGGTCACTCCTTCCCTCGTGGAGCTTTTCAGGGATCACCTGAGAGCTTTACCTTTCATTTGCAAAGTAAAAGTCTTCTTGAATTGTGCTTAACATTTGTCTGTTTCACAGAGGAGTCACCAGCTCTCAATTTCCCTCCAAGAAACTCAAATAAGCCATGTATGGTAGGTTGAAATATGTACAAAGGACTAAGTACTAGCTATATATACTACTACAGGATTTTTTATTTTATTTTATTTTTTTGAGAAAGTGAGTGGCCACCAGGGAAACAAACAGCCAATTCCTTTCCTTAGTTTTCTTGCTAGATTCTTCAGTGATGATATCTCTGAGTTTTTTTAAATTTGATGTAAGGTCTCTTCTATAGGACCTGAATTCCTGTCTCCTAAGTACACTCAGTAAGTATCTCACACTTTGGTATTTTTTCTACTTGTTTTACTAGACTGCATTCAATACACACTTGCTTGCTTTGGTTACTTGAAGCATACAGTATGCTCTTTCTGGTTTAACACAGAATGTGTATTTCTGCTATTTTGATTTCTTACCAGCTGTTGCAGTTATTGGCATAGCTTTGAATTTCACAGAAACATCTGCAAAAATTCCCCCAGTTCTGGTCACGTTAATGATTGGTCCAACATAATTTTCAGCAACTCGCACAGCTGAAGCTGAAAGCTGAAGTGTTCCAAAAGCATCATCATTGGCATTGATAATTACATGAGCTATAGTCTCACCCACTGATCCAAGACGAGGAGAATTTACAACTGAAATATGAAAAAAACCTCTTAGAGCAAGCCTGAAATGCCTCCTATATATGGCTATACTGTTCATATACATACACCTGAGTTTAGTGGATGGCCACTACTAGCTTTCAATAAAATTTTCATTTTAGATTTGGACAAAATATAACTACAAACTGCACAAGCATATTTTTGATGTTTGAATTATATTATGTCAGAAAATCCACATTCTTACTAACTTATTATTCTACCCTGCTGTGGAGCATACAAAACACCAGTTCTTTGAAGAGGTGAGGTACTAGCAAAATTACTTATTTATTTGTCCATAGGACAATAGAATTTTACACTAGCAATGATGAACTATAAGTAACCTTTCAGTTTCCCAGTAGAATTTTTTGTAGTGTTTCCCTTAAAAATCAAGATTAATGTGGGAGAGTCATGGGGGAGAGGGAAGGGAAATTAGGCATGCCAAGAAGCTCTTAAGCATAAATAAGGCTGTAATGACCTGAATTTATCTGATCGGGCAAACATCCTCTACGCTAAAAAGCCAGCATGAAGCTGCAATTCTACACCACTTAATGTTTAAAAGGCTTTTTTCGCTTTCAGTAAGTGCAACTAGCTTATTTCCTATCATTGTGCTTTACAGAAACAACAGGTGAGCAGGTATTAGCACACAAAACCAATACAGTAATACAGTTGGCCTAAAACACCTGGGATAAAGCAGATGCAGAAGGGAGAAAGAAATGTCCACCCCTGACAAAATTTTGTGGTAAAGGAAATATATGCTGACACACAGAATCTTCATACTTAATGTGAGATACTCTGACATATAACTTACAGGATTCTTAACTATACAGAGTTAGGCAGAGGTAAAATTTTACTGTAATTTCAATTGCTGCATTTTATCCTATTAAATATAAATATTAGCCTACATATTTAAGCTTTGGGTTTACATATGAAAGACACTTACTTGGCCGATCCTGTACTTTGTCGATCAAAACAGTATTGTTTAGCTCCACAAAAACAGATTCTGACCTCTCAGGATCATAATCATCCAAAATAGGCAAAGATATTGTGGCTTCGCTTTCATTGGCTGCGAAGATCACATAACCAGTAATGGGTATATAATCTTCTCCTTGTATTGCTCTAACAACATCAGGTGGAAGAAAGGGTGACTTTTCATCATCACCTAAAGTTCTGTATGTAACCACTACTGTACCAAGAAGACCACCAAGCCTTACTATTGTCAGGGAGATATTTTTTGTTTCTTCCTCAACTTTTATTGGTCTGTTTCTCTCAGAAAAGATGAACAGTCCATATGGATCATCATTAGCTAAAACTGTTAATGTTGCATTAGTGTGATTTCCAAGACGACCACCGGACACATTGATGATCAAAACTGAAAACACCTGATCCAGTTCAGGCACGTTGTCAGGAGAAACTTGTATGGTAATATTTGCTCTCACTTGGCCAACATCAAATGTTACATTCCCATATGCAGAGACCAGGTCTTCTGTAAGATCACAGACTATGACCCAATACAGAGTCACCTCAGACAGGGCCCCATGAGTTCTCACAACCTAAGTGGAAAACACAAAGATTTATGTATTTCTTTGTACTATAAGAAAGAAGAACATAAAAGTGTAAAATGGCATACAGCAAAGTCACAGAATCACAGAATATCCTGAGTTACAAAAGATCCACAGGGATTATCAGGTCCAACACCTGACTCCACACAGGACCACCCAAAATCAAATCGCATGTCTGACAGAGTAGTCCAAATGCTTCTTGAACTCTGGCAGCTCAGTGCTGTGACCATGTCCCTGGGGAGCCTGTCCCAGTGCCCGACCACCTCTGGGTGCAGAACCTTTCCCTAACCCCCAGCCTGACCCTCCCCTGTCCCAGCCCCATGCCGTTCCCTCGGGTCCTGTCGCTGTCCCCAGAGAGCAGAGCTCAGCGCCTGCCCCTCCGCTCCCCTCGTGAGGGAGCTGCAGGCCGCCATGAGACCTCCCCTCGGCCTGCTCTGCTCTGGGCTGAACAAACCCAGGGACCTCAGCCGCTCCTCATACTTCTTGCCCTCTAGACCCTTCACCACCATAGTAGCCCTCCTTTGGATGCTCTCTAATAGTTTATGTCCTTCATATATTGTAGCACACACAGTGCTAGAGGTGAGGCTTCGCCAGCACAGAGCAGAGCAGGACAATCCCTTCCCTTGACCATCCAGCATTGCTGTGCCTTATGCTCCAGAACACAGTTGACCATTTTGGCTGCTAAGGCACACTGCTGGTTCATATTTCTCTTGCTGTCAAGCAAAACCCCCAGATCCCTTTCCATGGGGCTGCTCTTCAGCCTCTTGTCCCCAGGCCTGTCCGTACAGCCAGCATTGCCCCTTGCCAGGTGCAGAATCCAGCACTTCCTCGTTTAACTTAATTCCAGTCAACTGTGACCTCTCCAGACTCCAAGACTATTGAAAAATTATTGAGAGAGGTCTTGCAATGACATCAGCCAGCTCTTTCTGTACTTTGGGATTAATCCCACTGGACCCCATAGACTTATATGCATCCAGCTGGAGCAGCAAATCCTGCACAAGTTCAAAGTTGGCTGGGAGTTTATCATCATCACAGTCCTGAAATTCAGAGCTTTGGGTGTCCCCGAGCCCATCATTGGTGTTAAAGACAGAGGCAAAGAAGGCATTAACCTCTGCTTTATTGGCGTACTTATTTGTGAGGTTACCAACCTCAACAAGTAATGGATCAATGTTTTCTCTGCTCCTCCTTTTGCTGTTAGCATACTTTAAAAAAAGCACTTTTTGTTGTCCCCACAGTACTGGCCAGCTTCAACTCTGAGTGAACATCACCTCTGTAGTCCTTGTTCAACTGACCTTGCTTCCAATGCCCACAGATTTTCCTTTTTCGCCTAAATTCTAGAATAAGATCCCTGCTCAGCCAAGCTGGCCTTCTGCCCAGCTTGCTCAACTTCTGACTCTTTGGAATTGCCTGTTCCTGTGCTCTTAAGAGGTGTTACTTAACTAACCAGCACTGATGGACTCCAATACCTTCAAAAGCAGGTTCCAAGGGGACCTCACAAACTAGTTCACTGAGTAGTCTGAAGTCTGCTGTCTCCATAGCTAGGGCTGAACTTTTGCTGGCAGTTTTCCTCCTATTACCAAAGATTTTAAACTCAGCCATCTCATGGTCACTATGGCCAGGACAGCCTCCAATCACCACTTCACCCACAAGACCCTCACTGTTTACAAGCAACAAATCTGGAGGGCACCTTTCTTAGTCAGCTTCCAGAGTAACTGTACCAACAAGTTATTGTTAACGTGCCTCAGGAATTTCCAGTACCTGTTTGTATTGGCTGTATGGTATTCCCAGCTAACATCTGGGAAGTTGAAGTCACCCACAGGGACAAGGGCAGATGACCTAGAGATATCCCTTAGTTCATTATAGAATAATTTGGCAATGTTGTCCTCCTGGCTGGGTGGTCTATAGCAGACTCCCACAACAACTTCATCTTATTGTTATAACTTATTTCCATGTCCCTTAATCCTTACCCGGAGGATCTTAAGCATGTCATTGCCAACTGCAAGCTGCACACAATCCAGCCCCTCCATTATATACAGTGCAAAGTCATTGACATGATGAGTTAAAAATAAACTAATTTTAAAAACAGTGTAATCTTTATCATCTTAGCTTTGCTGTATTTGTTGTGTCATCAGCACTTACTTTAAAATATTCATACCTCAAATGTAAACAAGTAGAAGTAAATTTAAACTTATATAAAACATTTTAGTTTTAAGCTGAAAGATACACTTTAGAAAGTGAAGTATAAAATGTCAAGACAAATGTACATGATAAAGTTAAGTTAAAATGCTGTAGACCTATTATAAAAATATTGCAGAATGCTCTGTAAAATAGACATAAAAGAGGATTGCATAGCAATATGAGACCCAAAACTTTCTAACCTGCAACATAATATTGCTATCTCCATCTTCAGGCTCAGTTCCATTTACCGAGAGTGACTCAGTACTGAACTCAAAGACGCCATGAGCATCATCAGAAGCCTCAATAGTCACAACGATGTGGGATGCAATTCCCAAGCTGGCTGTAAGTGCAAGTGCCAAAATGAGTTATTTTTTTATACCATCTTTTCTTAAAAGCTAAGGAAGTTTGTTACAAAAAGCACACAGAAAAGCATAACTGGAATATTTCTGCTGTTTTGCATTTTGTGGTGTGTTTTTTTTTTGTTTTAAATGTGGAATAATTATCCACATGGATAAGGAACTCACTTTCAATAATGCAGTCCTGGCAGCCCTTCTATGGAACAACACTCCAAAGCAACATATAAAATGCAAATATTTTAAGAGAGGATCAAAAATAAAATTACTTGTCTAATTAAGGAAAATGAACTAGAATTTAGGGTAGGGGAGAGTTACGTGGTAAAACACAGTGTAAGCAGTGCAGACAGGACAAAAGCAGGTACTATTTTAACTGAAGCTGGAACAAAGAAAAAGCTAGTCCAGGAAATTCTACTACTGTAATGATCATCTTGTGTGAGATAACTTGCTGCTTAGAAAGAGAAAGAGCCTGGCATTTTAAAAAAAATCTGGAAACACAGAAGAGGAAACAACACTTCCCAGGAAGTTCCAAAAAGTGGTTAAACCACAGACTTACTCTCAGGTTCAAACTGAACTCCTTTGTATTTTCAAATAAAACAGAAAATCAGGCTGTCACTGTGGAATAAATTATTTGATTTCGATAATGGGTGCTAACACAATATTTTCAGGTCTCTAGGGTTTAATTCAAAATCCGCCATCATTAGCGTTTCCCTCATAGTAGGTGCTTTTGTTTTCATCTTATTTCTGCATATTGTATGTTTTTAATTTTCTCAAGATTAAATTATCTTTGTTTTCTGTATGTTGTGACAAAAATAGACTTCAAAAATGAAAAATAATCAAAGCATTCTTTTAGAAAAAAAAGAGCTAACACCACTTTTTATTAAGAGTATTTTTGAGATGCAGAGATCAAAGCATAAAGCAAGTGGCAAAAGAAAGTATCAAAACACACAGTCAGGTAATTTTTAAATTACCTTAAATTTAAAAAGTTTCTCTCCTCTTTGCTCTCCAGAAAATTTTACAAAATTTACAAACAAAGCTAATTTTTCTAACTACTTCTGGAATAACTACATTGTGTTCTATAAAAATACAGCTTTGAAGATAGAGAAGCTGTTATTTTCTGTATTACGGTTAGTATTGACTGTTGTTGAAATTAAGCCTTTTTTAAAATGGGAAAGAATGTTTTGACAGGACTCTATGATATATCTCAAACCACAAGCAAAATAACACTATGATAAACTGTGTCAGTAGTGTAGTTCATGAGGGATATTACAGTTAGCATAAAGAAATAAAGATTAATCCAAAATGCTTACCATGCTGATGGACAGTTGGAAGGAAGAAATCCATGTTCCCATCACCACTACCACTGCCATCATTTCTAAAGAGCTCAGCAACTTTAAGATGACAGACATACAGATATATACACATATATACATTTATAAATCAGAGCGCAAGCAAAGAGAAATTTAAACTATTCTGGACAACAGGAAAAAAAGAGGGAAGCACTCTAGGAAGGTATCAACTTTGCTTCTGAAAGTGTACAGGAGTTCTAATAAAGACTGAAATATTTACATATGCCACCTCTTACTTAATTTATGACATTGGAAATAGCAATGGGAAGTCAGAATGAAAGAAAACACATACACATAGTTTATCTTTCCTCTCTTTCCCTCTTTGTGTCCCCATTTTGTATTTCCCCTTTCTCACTCCTAACTGAGGCTTGTCATGGAGGAATCTAAATTGAAAAAAAAAAAAAAAAAAAAGGTAGGGGAGACGATAAAGTCCCTCAAGCTCCTTATTCTAATATTTTCTCACAAAGTGAAAATGTTGGGAAAATCTGCAGAAAACTTAACTAATGGGGGCTTCATAAGCTTTGTGTTTGTGTTGGAAAGGCCAAAAAGAAGGCTCATTTTAAAAAGGCTATATAGTTACTGGATTACTAAAGTTAGTTGTAAATTTTCTGTCACAACAATTTGAAAGAGAAAAGTTTGACTCCTTTTAACAAAACAACTATTCAACCAAAAAGACAAAATACGTGAAAAGTCTCAAGACTTTACCAAAAGAATCACTGAGACCATGTTGCACCATAGACACATACAATCATAGCAGAGAGCTGGATTAATTCAAGGAAATCTGATACATCCTCCCAGAAGGGACCACACTTGCAATTTCTGAATTGTTTAAAAAAATAACATCAGTTTAAAAAAAAAAAATCAATTTATGGCTGTCAGTGTTTCTAATTACTTTTCCCTCCAACAAGCTTTACAATCTCCGTTAAAATTTTTCTCAAATGGAAAAAAAAATCTGTAAGGTATTCAGGGGTTTATGTGGCAGCACCACTATGCTTTGCCGTCCCTTCAGACTAGCCCTTCAAACCAATAATTCTTTCAAGTGTTTGTCTTGTTCTTACAGACAGTTATCTACGAGCTACCTCTGCAGCTACAGCTCAGCAAACTCCCTATGGCCCTCAACATCCACAGCCTATTACTGCTATAATCCATTTGACCTATGTATTGCAGTTCTTCTGATTTCACTCATGTGGAAGAAAAAACAAAACAAAACAAAAAAAAACCAAAACAAACAAACAAAAACACAACACTTTGACTGTTTAGCCTTAAATATTTTATAAATATTCCATATTTTTGAAATGCAACATATTGCTAATATATTTTTGCATTATTTTAGTTCTCATTACCAACCATGAAGTTATACAAAGTGAAAAGCAGCAATTGCCTTTAGATGACCTAACAGATGGCAGTGATACACTTTCCCTAATACATGGTAATAATATACTTGCTATGGGATCTGGTTGTTTCCACCAAGGATTAAGAAAAGAACTGAGGAACAGTTCTTCCCTACGAAAAAAGACAGCTGTATGGGGGTGGGGATGTAGAGGTGCTTTTTGTTTGTTTTCAGAAATAACATAGAAAATAATGCCAAGAAAGACAAGATTTTTATGAACGAGTAGAGGTCATGAAAATACAACTAAGGGACTGATATATGTGCCTTACCTCCTCCCTCTGGGTTCAACAGCTCCACTTTAAACGTTTTTTCTAATTCAGGAATAGTATTATCAGTGATGTTAACAGTAATGTACTTGTATCTTTCTCCTGGCTGAAATTCCAGTGTACCCACAACAGCCTGCAATATAAGAGCTCTTCATATTTTTGTTCAAGTCTAATGTTTTCATCCATATAAAAAAAAGAAACAGAACCTTCATTTTGTCTTTTTCAAAACATCTACTTTTCCTCACTTAAGCTTTAAAAAAAAATCTGAAAAATCTGTTTTACAAAAGAAAAAAAAAAAGAAGAAGACATCTAAGTTGACATACTGGTGAGCATCTGCATTCATGTACATTTTTCTTATTTTTCTGCACAAATGATCAGTTGGACAAGCAAGTGCAGATACATGCAGGTTATTTTGCTAGGCATATACAAATCCCAGTATGTACAAGCATAATGTTAACCTGTACATGCACTTGAATAATATGGTCTGTAACAACAGCAAAACTCACAAATTGCTACACTGAAAACTCTGTTAAGAAAAAAAAAAAAAGTTCAAAACCAGAGGCTTTTCCTAGACAATGCAACTTACTGCAGAGAAAAGAATGGAGAAGTCACATGATGTATATTTTTAAGTGAATATTACATATCCATTTGCCACATCACCTTGTAAAGTAGTCTTTCTGTGAAAGAATCATAGCTGGGCTAGAGCAGTCAAACTGAAAGCTATCTCCACGATAAATAACTCTAATTAATTCCAAAACAATTATACCACCTTGGCAGTTGCCATACCTGATAATCTTTGGGACTGAAAGCTGTGACTGGCACTGTTCTGTATTCCACCAGAACTGTTCCAAGAAGGCCTTGTGCACGAACTACCAGTAATCTGACGTGTCCAGCTTCTTCTTTAATAGTAATATGGGGCACAGAAGAGGCTGGAAGAATCATTTTATCACCTGGCTGAGGAGGTGGCCCCACAGAGAACTGGAGCAGACCTGGAAGACAAGAATTACTACTTACATGGCTTTTCATAACAAATTTTAAAGATGATAAACAATTTAAATAAAGTGATTGATAACATATCTTGTGATGGTTCTGAAATTAAAAACCACATATACCAGTATACCCTTAAGCCTCAATCACACTATTTCCAGAGATGTGCTGTGTGCCTTACCCTCTCTCACTGATATTCTTGTCAGTCTTGATAAAAGGCACAGCACAATAATAAAACCTTCTCTTCCCAAAAGAGCCTCACAGGCCACGGTTTTGCGTATTTACTGGTACAAGACATATGGAGAAATGACTCTCATTGTCAGGAATTCTCATTTGATGAAAAACCTGGACAGGATCAACTACATGCAGAGCCTTTATTTGCCCTCACAAGAGAATCATTGCTTGTTTGGGCAGGGAAGATTTGAGGCCTTTTTGTAAAATTATAAAAGAAAACTAATTCAGTATTCATTCATGTATATAAACAATGAATTAATTCAAGTCAGATAAAGTGGAATATATGAGATTGCTTCCTCAACTATTACAACCAAGCAAAGTTTTCATCTGACTGGAAAGAACTACACAATAATCTGAAACAAAGCTGTATAATTCCCATCATTGTTACCGTATGGGTGGTCACTGGCTTTGATGCTGATATCAGTAGTTTCCTTTTCTGGATCTATACTTGCTCCACTGGTAGGAGTTGAACCTAGTTTCCCATCTCCAGACACTGCAGAGACTAATGTCACACGGAAATATTCATTTAACTCCGGAATGTCATCATCAATAACATGCAAATTTAACACCTAGAGAAGGACCAAATCATGGAGAAATCAAACCATGCAACATTCTTTGATTAGTCAGTCAGCTGTATCTGCTGTATAGTTCTGAAAGCAAAGGACACTATTTTTGCTCTCCACATAAATTCAACTAATTTCTAAGATAACATTTTATGTCTAGAATATGCTTTCCAAAAACAATGCTTCCAAGCTACTGGAAATGGAAGGCATATTTTCTGAATTGTTTCAAACTACATAAATAAGTGATAATAAATACTTGTTTGGTTGGTTTTGTATATCTTCACAAAAGCAGAGTTTAATTTCCATGTACTGAACATGAAATATCTGATAAATTTTAAAATCTTTTTGAAATTATGCTTATGAAGAGACATTACAGTGATTAATCCAATTTAGAGAGCAAATAAATTGAGCTTATTATACCACCTGACACTTTGACCTGCAGATCATACGATTTACTAACATAACCTTGCTCTAAACACGCTAACACATTCACTTCAGAAAATTCCATCTTTCTTTATGTTTCGATATGGTCGGACAAACATATAGAAAACATTTAAGTAGCTGATCATATTTAGAGGCATGGTAATGAGTAGATTACAAATGTCAGTTGAAAGTCCCTTAGGATATCCCACCTGAAGAGCAGCTTGCTACCAGCCCGTTTCTTAGAGCCATGCACATTAGCTCCTCTGTATGTATGCAGTAAATTGGACCAGTAAGCTGTGTAGCAAGAGCCTACATCAGCCATTTTCTGCCACTAGATAGAGTAATGTGGGCCTCGTCTATGTTGCCATGCTAGAAAAGCTTTGGAAATTTCTGCTATATATGATTGTATGAAATGCAGTAATATCATTTCACAGAGAAATAAAGCTGAATGAACAAACTATTATAACATGAATGAACTATTTTCAGATACCACACGCTTTTGCCAGTCATCACATTATCCAGATTCACAGTTCTAGTGAAGTCACTGGGATCCCTGCAAATGACTTCAGCGAATTTGAGTCCACATTGACTTCTGCAGCCTGATATAAGTGAAACTGAGGATGGTATTTTCTACTCACAATTCATCCTTATTATACAAACAATAATAGAAAGTGTATGTTGTTTCTACAGTACTGTGGTCCCGCACCACTTCTTCAAATAAATTTAACAATTCTGTGCTGTACATCAGGATTGAATTCATTGAAACAGATTATTTTTATTTCTATTTCTAGCACACGCTGTTTATTACCACAGAATTTTAATCATAGGACAGCCCACGTTGGATGGGACATCAAAAGATGAAGTTCAATGTTTCATGGAAAAAAAAAAAATAGATGAAATAATCCAGCACCATGTTCAACTGCATCTTAAGCACCCCTGGTGATGGGAATTCTACCATAGAACCATACATTGGTTTGGGCTGGAAGGGACCTTAAAGCCCACCCAGCGCCACCCCCTGCCATGGGCAGGGACACCTCCCCCCAGCCCAGGCTGCCCTCAGCCCCATCCAGCCTGGCCTTGGGCTCTGCCAGGGATGGGGCAGCCGCAGCTCCTCTGGGCAGCCTGGGCCTGGGCCTCACCGCCCTCTGAGGGAAGAATTTCCTCCTTCGCCCCCTCCCTCGCCCTGCTGCCCACGCTGCTGTTGGTGCAGCCCAGGGTACGGGTGGCTTTCTGGGCTGCAAGCACACATTGCCGGCTCATGTCGAGCTTCTCATCAACCACCACGCCCAGGTCCTTCCCCCCCCAAGGGGTGCTCTCAGTGCTTTCTCTGCCCAGCCTGTGTTTGTGCTTGGGATTGCCCTGGCCCAGATGCTGAGGTCGGGACAACCCGACCCTGTCCCTAAGGAAGTCGTTCCAGTAGTTGTAAAAAATTTCAAGACAAAACCTCTCCCACTCTATCTTTGTACTCTTTGCCCTCTGTCTTCTCCTGTGGTTTCTTGAGAAGAGAGAGCCTCTGTCAACTCTGGAGCTGCCCTTTAGGTACTGTAATAATGGGATCAAAGTCCCCTTCTAAAGGGTGAAAAGATCTAACCCCTTGAGTCTTTCCTTAGAGGACAGGTTCTCCAGCTCTTTGATCATCTTTCTGGCCCTCTTTTGGACCTCCAGTCTGCCCACATAATTTTTTAATTGTGGGCCTCTGTAGCTTTGAATTCCTACTCTTCAGTGTATCCTGGTATCCTGGTATTTCTTTTTTCTTTTTCTTTTTTTTTTAAACTAATTCAGATAAGGAATTTCGTAAGACTTTTAGAAAGCTTTCTCAGAAGCAGCTAAAGCTTCCCTTATGTATCATTTCTCTTTCTCTCCCCCAACTCAGAGATGCAATTCTGATTACCAATTTCAGGTGTCTCTAAGGCCAGAATATTGAATAATTTCCTTATGTTCCAGTTGCTCGCACACTTTATGCAGAGGAATAGATTAAAGCAGACAGTAATCATTTCAGGGAGACTCAAAAACAGCTATTGTTACAAGAACACCTTTAATCTCCTGTTTCTGATTTTGAATTTAAAAGGAGACAGAACCTGGATAGCCTTGAGTGCAAGAACAGCAATGAATCTTACTATTGCCTATTTAATTGTTGTGGACATAAATTTGAGTTACAACACTCAGATCAAACCTGATCATTTTCCAATTTCGAAAGTACATGGACTATCTACACTTTTTAAAGTATATGTACACATACACATAAATACAGTTAATATTTTTTATGTATATGTACATATATCTAATATGTACATGCACACATGGTGACTTTTGAACTGACATATACACAGAGCTACAAATAACACTTTCTTGTTGTCAGGGATGGAAAAAAAGAAAGAAAGAAAATATATATATAACAAAAAAATAACAACATAAAATAACAAAATAAAAAATAATAATAAGAAAAGCCATGTGAAGTAAACACTCTCTAGTATGCAAACCAGCCAAGCACCCTCAGAAGGTATTTTCCAGGAGGTTTGTAAAGGACAGGATGAATTGTTAATAGGAAGGTAGGGTTTACCTCTGATCTCTGCCAAGGAACGAATGTGATAGTGCCACTGCTATTAGAAAAATCGGTAACAGAGTAATTAATGCCAGTGGAATCAACCTGTGAGATAATGTACTTTATATACACATAGTCTAGGGCTCCCCTTGTACGCTCCACAACACAGGATATAGTGGAACCTTCATCAGCAGTCTGGAAGAAAGCAAAAATTTGGAACGTTTATTACTGTCAAAGTAAATCAAGGCAATTTCATTAAATAACACGAAAATATTTAATGCCAGACAAATGTTCAAGTAAAAAATTGCTGTCATGTTACTTTCAGCTCTTTTGGAGTGTTAGGAAGCTGAAACTGACCTTGATGCCAATCAGAACAATCCTAGTGGAATCTGCAAAAGTCTGATGCCTCCCTGAGGACTATTAAGGTAACAAATAACAATACACTGCAGTTCGTCCTGGACACAACCCCTTTCCTAAAACTATGCGTCAGAGACAGAATCAATATGCTTGAAATGTACCTGTCGAAAGCAAATGAAACTATTGCTTTATAATAACGTCAATATTGTAATTTTCCTTAGCAATAATTTAAAGAAAGATTTGGATCAGCACTTTCTCTAACCAGACACACTATGGATAGAAATAAACTATACCATCATCATTCAGAAAAACAGATTTTTCTCTTCTACTGTCCTCCTTACAATTCTGTATCTTCACAGATAACATGACTTCTGCAGCGACAACGTCACATCTCTGGAATGAAGCTTTAATTGGTACTGACCTTCTATTTTAGAAAATAACGTTCATAAAATTAACATAGAAAATAATTTTATCTGAAAGTTATTGGAAAGGTTAAAGCTATCTTATGCATTAGATAAATTTCAGGGCTGCTTTGTAAGAAAGCATAGATACTGTGTGTGACTTCAGCTGCCTAGTAGACAGATATGCACAGTTAAACTACTGGTAAAAAAATGCTGTGTTCCTGCATCACCACTAAGAGCTCTAATACTTCCCTGGTGAAATGGACATATGATAGGTGCAAAACAATTACCGTGCCATATAATTATTTTTTTTCTTCATGGTTGGCTGATGATCTGTGGCATCACAGCGTATCAGAGGTACTTGAACCTGAAGGAATCTATTATCATAGCATATGGTAGGCACACAATAAGCAAACTGAACCAAACTGAAAACTAGTATCACTCAGGCAAGACAGTTATTTTAAAAACATCATAAGCACTTTGATTAAAAAAGAATGTAATTAAAGCTCATAAGAGTTCCCAAATGAAAACTATATTAAATTTTTTTTTCCACAAAATAATCCAATACCAGTAGAGATAGCTATCATGTTATTCCCCCTTATAATTGATTAAAGAAGTAAAGAATGATTTATGTTTATTTCAAGCCTCCTCAAAAAGTAGCAAGTTTACACTCTGCATATAGAATGGATACCACTGAAAAAAGATTTCATCTGTTAAAACTAAAACAACAAAAAAAACCACTACTAAATCAACCAACTGACATCAAACATATGCAAATTATAACTTAGTTTATGACAGCAAATGAAGGTGGAAAAATCCATAACACTTTGTCATTGCATGATCTCTAGTAAAATTATCTCAAACACATCATGTGACACAGAAAACTAAAATAAAAATCTTTGCAATAATCCATTCTCAAAAAAAAACCAGAGAAGTAAATCTTACATTTTAACTGGTAACTCAAATGTAACAGAAGTGAAGGTAAAATATTTTTCTAGAAAAAAAAAATTAAGCCTTAGTCTTCAGTTTATATAGTAAACTAAATTTTCTTAACCATTTTTTTCTTTAGTTTTTTAAAATTATATAGTAAATCCCAGTGGAACTGAGGTTGTATTAACAGAACATATGCATCTCCAAATCCTAGGAAAACTTTGCTTAACCACAAAAGCAAACACTGCAAAATCTAGGGTTTGTTCAGGTCACTTGGTCCTGCCATTTAGCTTTCTGTGCCTGAAATATCACCTACAATTTCCATTATGACCACCTTACCTCAGGGATACATGCTCCAGTGAAGCCAAATAAACCATTAGCATTATCACTTTTCTGTATTCTTAATCTTGCTGTGGTGTTTTCTTGTGAAATTCGAGCTCCACCACGCACAGAAATGAGCTTTAGTATGAATAATTCTTCTCCTTCTTCCTCTTTGTCATCCTTTGCAGACACGATGAATGATTTATTGGTCTCTCCTTGCCAATACTCCAAATACCCAGAGACAGGGTGGACATCACTTTTTGCAGGAGTTGCATGAAGTTCATAGATCTCTGCTCGTGTCAACTTACGCTCATAAAGCCTTACATCCTGCATTAACCCTGTGTACCTACTGCTGCCGTTGATTCCTGCTCCAATTCTTACTATTCCTGGACCTGAGAAGGAAATTATAATTTTTTCTCATGTTATTGTATTTGTATGAAACAGTCAGCAACTGACTACCTGTTTTTCTTAAAAACCAATGGTAAACTGTTCATTGTCCCTGGATGAGGAATCATATTGATCTTGAGATCCAAAATCAGGAGGTTCCTTGAGCCTCATCTCAATGTTACAGGTAAGTCCTCACAGGCCAAACAATTCCATCCTATGCTGTCCAAGTTTTTCATCCTATTAGTTCTAGCAGCACATTATCATCATCCCTCATTTTTATAAGTCTTAGAGACTTGAGGCTCCCTCTTTCCTCCACAGATTTTCAGAGCAGAACTGCAACCCCTTTTAGCCCTTGTTTTGCTGAACAAATCCTACTTTGTTTCCCTCTGCTAGGGCAGCTGATCCATTCTGATGATACTCATGATTACTGCATTAACCCTTCTGGACATCCATTTCATCCACCACACTGTAATTCCATGCAAATTCCAAACTCTTTTTACAACAGCATTTATATTTCTCTGTCTCCAAACTATAGGATCACAGCTGCCTCATATTCATTCCTACTCTATCCTATTCTGTGCCATGCTATGCTCTTGTGCTAAAACACACACATCAGCTGTTTTCAGTTGCCTTTCAGAAAACGAAAGAAAACAAACAAACAAAAAAAGCTGTGCTCTTCAGTGTATTGTCATACATATGACACTGAGTGGCAGTTGTAGAGATGAGCAACCACAGGAACTGATAAAAGTCCCAGGGCACAAAGTGGAGGATGCTGAGAAAAACTGGGCTGCTATGCACACCACTGTGTATTACCCAACATTCAACGGAGAGAGATGACATACTTGCCTTACTATTGCATTATCCCCAGACACACGCCATCCCCACTAATAAAGAAAATTTACAGCACAGACATATCCTTCTAGCAATAAAAGCATAATTGCATTTCACATATATTTGTTCTAGAAACCGAGGGAGGGAAAAAAAAAAAACCTCTCAGCCTCTCAGCTTAGCTACAGTACTGCAAGTGTGATGGAAATTACTAATTGCAGAAGTACTATTCTTTTTACAAATGGAAAATTTGATTTCTTAAACTTCAACCTGGAATTTTAAAAGCAGAAATAAAATAGTACACCATACAATTAATAGTCCTCTACTCTCACTCAACATCGCAGCAGTTTGAATTTTTTAGAACATTCACACAATTTCCATAGGCTTTCTGAAAATCCTCAAAGAATTCTTATCCATTCCTTTCAATTAACTTAACAGATATAATCATTTCAGTGTATTTCTTCCACCTTTGAAGTGGCTAGACTATGCATTTCAGAGCTTTATATATGGAGAAAAATAGCAAAGGCTCACCATCAAGAATTGCTTCTCCTTTTAGACTCTTCATTCCTCCCAGAACTAGAATTCCATCAACGTAAAATTCAATTATACTTTCATCCAGAGTAATCAGAACGTGAAGCCAAGTATTCTCATCCAGGTATTTCATGACTGATGTTTTAGCCATGTATGTCATATTGGACCCTAATGCTGTATAATGAAGCACTACAGAAACATGAGAATCATTTGTCTGAATTTTCACACCATAATATAAAGTCCCATTATCGTTATCCTTTTCAACTATATAGCCATCTGTACTGACATTAGGAATTAACCAAGCTGAAAATGTAAAATTGGTTACTGCATTATTTCCATTGTTATGGGTATTCAGGACCGATAATGCCAAATGCATCCTCTTTTCCACTGAAATACAGAGCGTCTGTTCCACTGTGATGGCGCCTCATGTGGGGCTGTGATTGTACTGAGCTTGGGAATGATCCAAGCAACAAGAAATCTACCATTGATGGCAGTCCAGCTTGGAAGGTACTAGACAGTATTTCCCAACCTAGTCGGACAACACCAAAGGTGCCTTGCTGTCTCCAGATGGTGAAGTCCGTAATATAGGAAAGGTCATCTTCAGAAAGAGTATCTTCCACTATCTCTCTGTCCTGGCTCTCTGGATCTATAACAAACACTCCAAAAGGGTCATCATTGAAAGGGATCATGACAGTTACAGTAGGACTGGTTTCAGATAACTGACCACCAGGACCAGGAGACCCACCTGCGTAATAGAAGTTAGAGTAAAAGTTAATGATTAAACAACACACTCAGAAAAAAGTTTCAAAGTACTTTTTTTTTTTTTTAATAAAACAAGTTTCTAAAAAAACCTCAAACCCTCCTTTAAGATCCTCTGGACTTATAGCAAATGATCTAACTTGAAAATTACATAGGTTAATTGTATTATTCTTAAAACACTGTGCTGATGTAATTTCAGTAGAAAACAAACCCACATGCTATTTTTCAGCTGTAAAACACACAGATGTCTTTCAGGTGAAACATGACAAGGTCCATCTTTTCTTAATTAGCCAATAAGGTAGGTTACCTTTGATTCGTTTGATAAGCATGGGGGCCAAATTCAATTCTTGTATTGCTCAAAGACTTACAGGAATAGAGAATGGCAAAATCTTGCCTGTTGCCTCTGATACAGAAGTACATACACCTTGCAGAAACAGTAACCAGTTGTGTGTTAAAACTGCTGCCCAGTCCTGGTGTTAGTCATCTATCTTTGCACAGTAAGAATTCATGATATGAAGATCATGTTGTGAATGGAGAATCTCCGTGTTCAAAGTGTACAGTGATCTACCTGTTATAAGCAGGAAATCTTTTGTACATCCGTATGGACTTCACTTACAGGAAAGGCCAACACACATTTTCACTTGTATCAGAGCACAGAAGACCATGAATAGTACTAAAGTGGAATTAATCCAGATTAGGAAATGTGTCCAGTAGCAATTTAAAGTTGTAATTTAAGTCATGTGAAGTGGTAACTACAAGTATTTTACCTCCTCTAGGGAAACAAACAAACAAAAAAGCAACCTCTATTATGGTAGACACACATAACCTTTAATACCTTTGTTATTTCTTTGTTAGTATCTTTGTTTTATATTTTGTGCATGGAGATCTATGTATCTGAAATTCAGAACTCTTGGTTTTTGAAATGAAACTTCTGAACTTTAAGAAGCTTAATTTCAAAAACCAAGAGGCATCCCTTTTAAAGTTCAGATCACCAAAATGTGTTTAACAGTAATTCGGGAACTGAGTAACTCTCTATATATGGAAATCAAGATTAAATGAAAAATAAGACCTAAAACCTTACCAGAAAAGCATAGGATATCAAGACATGATTCAAAGCAATGCTCTTTCTAGTGTTGGTTTCTTTTTGATTGATTAAACATAACTCTTTTCTACCAGATATGAAGGAAATGGTGATATGGAAGACAATACCTGAAGCATTCACCAACTTTAGAATGTAAAATTCATTGAATTCAGGAATTCTATCTGAAATGGCACGTAGTGTTATTGACTTCGACCTTTCACCATCCATGAAGCACACAGTCCCATAAGTTTCATAGAATTCTTCTCCTGGCTTCAGTGCAGAGTTATTATCAAACAACTGCCAGGTCAAAGAAACATTGCCGAAGTGTCCTCTGTGTCTCAAAATCCTGTTCAGTGATACAG
>NW_028153680.1:0-105409 GCF_964211835.1 Anser anser
GTGCAGATCCTGCCAATTTCTACCAGTTCCAACTGTGCTTTAAGTCTCATTGCAAAGCCTCAGTTAGAAAAAGGATCACCTCGGGGTATCCAACAAGAAGAAGAGTTGTTTTTTTTTTGTTTTTTTTTTTTTTTTTTAATATACCATAGGACTATGCAGTTCAATCATCAATCATCTTGGAAAGCTCAAGGAGGAGGTCATCCTCATCCTTCCCTGGGTCCAAGTCGAGCTCGGCTTCCAGTATGCCGTCTGAGAGTTCCCAAAGTAGCGTCTCTAAATCCTCGTCTACAGATACGGGCGCGTTGCCTGTGGAACTCAGCCGGCGTGTCCTTGCTTCTTCTAGCTGGGAAGAAGCTGAAGTCGAGCTTGAGAACTCCATTGGCTCCACAGATTCTGCCTGGCTTCCAAGATGTGCTTCAGGTCTTGGCAGAGCAAGGAAGAGAACAATCAGTATATGCCATTTCTTAACGGGAAATCCCTTTTCTGCAAACCGGCTCTTAAAACCGTAGCCAACCCCTCCTGCACTTCAATCTTACCCAGGGATTGTTATTCAATTAACCCAGGGCGACATTTAGAGCCCAATATATTAGCAGGTACATTTTTCAGTTTGGGGGTTTCTCTGTGAAGCCAGAGCACCTGGAGTCTAGCAAAGATGGTTCAATTGTTGTAGCAAGAGGCACTTTGCCACCTTGCTTAATTTTCCTGTAAAAATGTTAAGAAGTCTCCATCTGCAAATATCTGTTTGCTAAGTTAGTCATTTTTCCCACGGCACACTCAGCAGAGTTTGCTCCCCACTACAGGAAGCTGATCTGCAGCCATCACTTCCCTCTGCTCTCCCTGCACTCTTGTCACCTTGTATGTTTGTTCGGGTGGCATTCTTGAGGACCAAAAGGCAGAGGACACTACTCATCATTTATCACCTCACGAGGAAGTAGGAGAACTTCACCTCATCCTCATTTAGGTATTCAGACAGAGCAAGAAGTCACTGGAAAGCTGTACCGACTTGCAGCATTTAAAGAAAGTAAGTCTAATTAAGCATTCCTGCTAGCTGCTAGAAAGTCATTTCACGTGACTTATTCCTCTGATGGATTTGGGCTTTAATTATCTCAGAACCCTCCTTTTTTCCCCACGTGTGACAGAACTTATGTTTCACTGGGGATATACACCGATTGAGAAAAAGAACAAGTTGTGGTCATCACCTGTTTTGGGGATTTTCTTCAAGTCTGGTGGCTGGGACGTGCTCCAGCGTGGCTGGAACAGCCTAGAAAGCAGCAAAACAGCATTTAGGACTCATGGGTAAAAGATTCCTTACTAGCTTTTTCCTCCATGCTGCTTCTCCTCTGGCATTGCGGAGCCTTAGCCAAAATACAAAACCAAGGTGCTCCTGAAGAAAGTTAATATTCACTTGGAGGTTACTAATGATCTTGTGTCTTTTAAGAACACAGCATTAATGGACAAAATCCTCCACACCAGAGAAATCACAGAATCACAGAGGACTAAGTAAATAGTGCCATTAATCTAATAAATATGGAAGGGTACTACAAGAATTCTGTAGGCAGCTACTGGATTTAAAAGGAAACAGAAAGCCTGTAGAACTTTTGAGTTTTCCATCTTTTCTCCTAGAGGAGGGTGTAAATTTTACAAGGGATCCATTTCTGCATTAGCCCCTGTCCTTACCATAGCTGCTTTTTTGGCTGGAGGTCCCATTGTGTCAGCGTCAGAGGCAGTCCGTGGCTTCACAGCTGCTACAGCAGAGGGAAAACTGCCAGGTGCCTTACGTTTCAGTGCCTTCTTCTTGGGGGAAGCGACTTTCCCATCCCAAGGCTTCGCAAACATGTTAAAGTTGGCTAGAGTAAAAGGAAGAGAGAACTGATACAGTCTTGCTCTGCCTCATGAAAAATCCACGTTCTCTTCCTCATTTCCACGGCCCGTCTACACAGTTAACTGTATTTGGCCAGCAGAATTACACTGCCATTGCCTGGATTCTCAGCAATATCTTCCACATAGTAAACTCCGTCTACCAACAATCCATACAAAGGAACAAAGGAACTGAATAGCTACAGTAAATCATAATCCAGGACGAGGGAAACTCAGACACAGAGCGATCCCAAGTGCAAGCAATACTCTAAGACGTTGTATGAAGTCTAGTAAGATTCACAAATGTTGACAGCTTTTGTATTTAAAGTCTTGCTCCCTCTAGGAAAGGAAAAGCAGCAGGTATAGTAAGACAAGAGAGTGTATGCAACTGTTGTACCAGCTTCCTCTCCCCTGCAGTGATGTCCCACAAAATCTATTAAGTTGTTCTACAAAATCCAAATTTGTAGAGTCATATTCTAGTCTCCCATTCCTGACCTAACATCTGGCTGGCAGGAGAAGAAACGAAAGAAAGCTGGGTACTTGTTTTCTTTGTGTGTTTATTTCCTCGTGTCCCATGAGACAGAGAGAAAGGCTACAATGTGCAGTGCATGCAGCCTTTAAGCCCTCCTTATCTCCCTCACACAATCTCATTTTACAAAGTTGATATAATCTTAACAACGAGGCCTTTGATCCTCTGTCATTTTTGACAGAAACTGGCCCCCCACATTAAGACGCTGAAGCATGCTTTACAAACACATACACGTGTCAAGTTAAGCAACACATGCCAAAGAGGAAGGTGAACTTGAACTCAACGCAGGGAGGACTTCATACCATAAACAGATGGCAGAAAAAAACAGAATACCAAAATTAGACTAAAAAGCCCCTCAATGTGTTAATTTTCTAGTGGGAAATACAGAATACCATCACGTAATTAACGAAAACAGACATGGTTGCATGTTCTGGCCCTTCTTTGCCTTTGAACTTTGCAGCCTTAAACTCTTTTATCCTCTGCATTGAAGGAAAAAGCAAAGCAGATCCTGAGCAAACGGAACTTGCTCAATATGGGAAGCACCTCACCGGGGCAGGTATTAAAGCATCTTATTACCTGATAGCTTTGTGTTCCATAACGATTTCTGCCCGGCTGGGGCAGGTCCAGGTTGTGCTGGGGGAGCTGGCACATTTTCTCCACTCTGCTGCATCCGCAGAGCTTTCTCGCGCTTTATTTCTTCCAGGGTTTTAACACGCACTTCTCCTTCTGGCTTGGCTTTACCTGCCGGCTCCTTCGACTGCACTTTGCTGGGCCCGGAAAGAGTGAGCACGCTCTGCTTCTTGGGCTCACCCTCAATTTTTGCCCCTGCGCTGGGATCTTTGGTTTTACCATGCCATTCAGCCTGGGCTTTGGCTTGACATTCTCGTCTCTGAAGAGCTCTCTCACGACGGATTTCCTCCAGTGTTTTCACATGGACCTCTCCCTTTGGCTTAGCAGCCTTCCCTGTCATCATCAAGAAATGAGAAGCGCCAACATTTAAAGAGAGTCCAACAATAGTTTAAGTCTCCAAAATTTGTCACAGTACTAAGGAAAACTAAGCCTGAGCGTTCCCAATAACGCATCTTAGGACAATAGCCTAACATTCTCCTCCTCCTCTGAGCCACTTGTTGTATTTTGAAGACCAGCCCTATCCAGAGAGAGTTGCTACACAGAAATGCTAGTTTACTTGATTACTTTTTCAGACTGCATTTCAAATTCCTGCTCCCGGCAGTGGCTCTATTCTAATTGTATATGATGGTTCACAGAAGCAGCTTAAAACCTTGACAAGGCACAAGCGGAAAATAAACACACACCTAGAGCCAGATTTCTGATAGTGGCTGTCAGAAGAGCTTCAGCACTCGAGCAAGAGGAATCAGTTCTTTGTTTTCATTTGAATTCCTTTTTAGGGCTGTATGAAAACGGTCTAAGTTCACGGAAAGGAAGAAGGAGAAAGTATATTTAATAGCCAGTTGTTACCTTTCGCAGTACTAGTCCGTTGAGAAGGTAATCCTAGCCTCTCCTTCACAGACTTGGGAACTTGAACTGCAAAACAGAAAAAGACCAAATTAGGGAGGCTGCATAAACGTCAACTTTGTGTTCACATTCAAAAACAAGGCAGGAAAGGTAACTTTGAATCCCGGTGATTAAGACCTCAGCCAACATGCAAAAAGAAACATCGCAGGAAAAGGACAAACAGAAAGCCTAACTACAAAACCCGTGAATCACATCCAGATGCCTGTTTAGTAGCTGTACCTCTCTTTGGTGCTTTGTCAGCATTTCCCGGAACCTCCACCTTCTTCCCCAGCCTTTCAGCAAGGCTGCGCTTCACCGGAAGGGCGCTTACATCAGCTTCAGACAGAGAAAACAAGGAATATTTTAAGAACATTTCTTTGCAGGAAGATTTGAGAACAGTCAACCACAAGCTTCTATTTTTCAAGCATATTTTCATAAAATTGCCTTTCAGCTGCTAAATGGTTTTTTTGCCATTTCTGCAGTCAACACAGATCTCCACTGCAACGCATTTTCCTCTCATACGTCAAAAATACTCTTCAATGCAGTCATATAGAGAAGGCGGCACCTAAATAACAGCTCATAAAAAGTTCTTACCCACGGAGGCTTTCCGTTTTCCTTGTTTCTCAGCAAGATCTAGTCGAACCACAGGTTCCTCCCCTAAAACAAAAGTAAAATTTTTCTATTTCATAGAAACCAGTAGCCAATAGAAATAGTATACTGTTAGCCCATGTCCAAAAAAAACCCAGCAAGGCACTGTTTTGACAGCTAAACCACACAAACTCATATTTCAACTATAATTAACTTAGAAAAAGTATCCATAGTCTCAGTGTTTGCCTCAAATTCCAGCTGAATGTAGTCGAGAATGAATCTGAGTCTGCTTGACAGCTATACTTTGTGCAGAACAGAGCTGCATAAGCAAGCAGAATATTATTAGGTACAAATGCTGAGAAATATTCCTTTCTAAGGTGAATGTCTATGAGTAGAAGTTCTTCTTCACTTCTTTCCCTTTCAAAGGAATTTGCACAACTCTAAACAATATAATTTATACACAGACTCCTATCGCACTACTGTCCACACGTGCCACTGTCAGCCTCTTTAAAGCTTCAGAAATTGCTTCTTACATAGCACTGTCCTCTAGAGCTCTTTCTTCTCGTTACTCTCCTGTTTTTCAGTTATCCCCCTATTTGCATACTGACACATTTTTTTCTTTCTCCTGCTACTGCACTTAACCTGAGCACCAAAGCTTTCCAGTACAACCAGGGACTTTCAGCATAAAAGCATGTTTTGAACAGAAGGCGGCAGCACCAGGAGGCTAACAGGGGTGAATTGCCTTCCTTCTTGCTTAACCTTCCAGTTTAGGAGTAATGAAATCAAAACAAAAGCATGAATTATTACCTTCCTCTGTAGACAGTGTCACAGTTCTCACCACTGTCCGGACATTTTCCTTTTCCGGAGCAGGAAAAATCATAGAATCGACGGGAGGAAGAGAAGATCTTGAAGGACCTTCTGCTCAGAGCAAGCAAAACATAAGGAAGTTTACCAAACAGAAAAAACTATCACGAAGAACAAAAAACTTTAATTATTCATTACTGTCAAACATACAGTGACCAGAGCATGCAAATAAGAGAGGTGACTAGTTTGCCTCTGGTTGCCCTTGGAATTCCCATCTAGAATACCAGCTGGCTGAGAATCAGGTTGCTCGATGCCCCCAGCTAAACATGGAAGTCTATCCCTCAAGCAGCTCCCAGCCACCATCACCTGCCATTCTGAAGCCAATCAAATTTCACTTCTTTGGCAAAATAGTTGGATTCACCAAAGCATAGCCAGCTACCCGGTATTACTGGAAGAGGTTTTTTTTGAAAGAAAAATCATCACACAGGATGAAGGTGAACCGGGTAAGGAAGCAGGGAATATTAACTCACCACCGTGTCTCTTAGTTTTTTCCTTCATTTTCTGCAATTTGATTTCTTCAAGTGTTTTTATTCCAAAATTCAGACCGTCCTCTGAAAACAGAAAACAGTTAATGAGACTAAGGCTTAGAGGCACTCACTGAGGATCACAGATCCTCAGGCTTCTTAGTGCTCAGGAACTTTCAGAAGTATTTAGAATAAAGCCTGTCAACACTCCTCACAAGTGAAACAACCATAGAATCAATGGCATTTTGCCCCTCCTTTCACCCTTCAGGGTAAAAACTGTAGTTTTAATTTTAATCCATTTACGTGATATTAGATCCCTCTATCGTTAGATATGGCTTTCAACAGTGGTTGCCAGGCTGCACGTGCAGCCATTTAAACTCCATGCTGTGACCCTGTTTTGTTCTCCAAAAGGAAAGAAAAGCAGTTCAACTTTCTGACCCAATGGGCACATGATGGTATCAGGGAGAAATGAGATCATGGAAATAACCGAGTCCATTCAGCACCCCTACATTCTGTTGTGTTTTTACGCCACATTGCTTTTGAGTTAATTGTCAAGTTATCCTGCCGATTTATCCTACTACAGGTGCTGGAATACCTTGTTTAGCAGTAGTAGCACTGGCTTTCCGAGTGGAAATCATCCGTAATCCATTTTGGCCTTCCTCAGCTGGTTGCTGGACGGGAGTTTTAGTTTCTTCTCCTTCCGCAGAAAGCTGGTCTGAAGGGGAAAAATCTATTCAGTTATGCATAGGCCAGATTGTTCGTGATTATGTAGCTCATGCAATGACACTTCAGTCCATGGTTCCTATAAAAAAGTTGGTTTTTTTTTGTTTTTTTTTTTTTTTTAATACAGCTACACTGACCTGATGAACTCGTAAGTAGACTACCCTAGGACAAAACATCTAGGACTCTAGATTCTCTCTGCAGCTTTAACTACTACACAACATATTACTCTTCAGACAAAAAAAAAGGAATTTCCTTCCTAGTTTCACATAGAGCTTTACACAACAGACCAGCTAAAGCCAAGAGTGGTTCTAAGCTTTCCTCCAACATTTCAGGTTCTGTCCACTGACTGCCAGACAAAGCCACCAGTGACCTGAGCGGACTGCCTGCCCTATCGCTAGTCAGACCTCAGGTCATCTGTGATTTATACATTCATTTACAGCACAAATTCCTTCCAAGAACCAAAGACTTACACAATCATTTACAGCACAAATTCCTTCCAGGAACCAAACCATGCTCACCATCATCATCTTCATCATCATCTGCAGCATTGATTACAACTGGAGGGTGTGTAGGGCTTGGGACATTTTCCGAGTTTTCCACTTTCATCACCCGCCTTAGCTATGGAGAGGGATTGGACTGGACAGAAAGTTTGTTTTGCTGCAGTGACATCTGAGCCACTTTCAAATCATCGTCCGCGGACTCAGGCGGACTTGGCAGTGTAGCTAGAGGAAGAGGAGGATCATCAGTAATATGGCAGTTTAAAACTTTGACCACAATGCACGAAGATGGTAGCTAAGGCAGATAACCTGCACAGGCAATGAATGCAGCATCTCCTTTTGCCCATCCCGCCACTGTTTACACCGTGAACAATGACTTGCCTTCAAACAACAACACATCTCCCTGCCACCCAGCAGAAGACGAAACAACAGAAAGCAAACTGCAAGGCAAATATCACACAAAGCAGAGAGAAGCTGAGCATGAAAGCAGAAAACAAATACCAGCAGTACAGCAGCAGTACACTCGGTTTAGCTGACCACCTAGGACTGCAGACCTTTTCCTGCACTCACAAATGAACGGTTACCTGATGTCTCCTACACTATTGGCACCCACTAAGTAATATGCAAAATTAATTCTTCAATACTTAAAGAAAAAGGACCTAAACTCACTCTTGCTTGGTGGTAAGAAGACGCCATCGATGTAACGTCCCTTTGCGTGATGAAAAGCACAGTTGGCTTTCTGACAGCCTACTGGCTGCTTCTCCCAGTAGCAGGGAATCTCAGCGCGCTTTTTCTGAAGACAGAAAGAAAGACAAGCTCGTGATAACATGCACCTAAGGTTTGCAAAGAGATGCACAGTTCCAGGTCACGACAGCGATAGGGCTGTCACAATACAGTGCTGAAACATCATTCCAAAGGTCAGTTTATCACGGAAGTATAGTATTTCCGGGCATATTCACAAAGTTTGCAGAAGCTGTAACCACTATGCACGTTTAGCCTTGTCATCATTCAGTTTGAGAAGACAGGCACTCTCAGACATCAGTTTAGGGTGGGTTAAACTAATACACCCAGGATTATACTAGGATTATTCAGAGGGAAAAAGAACATCTTAAATTGCCTACGTTAACTCTATCCAGAACTACTTCTCGGAGACTTCGTTCTTCTGCACCTTTAACTTTCCCCACTGCTTCCTAGCCCAGGCAGCTAGAACAGCATTATCTGAAGGACTCCGGGACACAAGAGACCTGATAGATCATTATCAAGCCTGCTCTCAGGAGGCTAGTACAGCCTGTTTATTACCCCCCTGCTCCAGCAGGTTTTAGCAGTCTAGTTAGCGGTTATTCTGCATCTGTTGAGAAAATACTGTCGGCGTCTAATAAAAGAAAATCTTGCTAAGACATACCTAAGGCATTGATTTTATTTCCCTCTCCTTCCTCCCACCCCCTCCCCTGCTAACAGAAACCAGTGTAATTCCAAAGCAAAGGACTCTGTCCTGCAAAAGCACAATCAGCACACCTACAGCACTGAAAAATGCTTTTGTTGATTTATTTTGAGAACACATCTTTAGGCACTCACATCGATTTCCATGTGTCTGAATCGGCAGACATTCCTGAAACAACGACCCTCCTGCCACAGCGTGCAGACTGTCTCGTTCCCCAGAGCAGCTTCACAGTGGCGGAAGGAACAGTTGTCTCCCTGTAACCAAAAGGAAACCAACAAGGAAAATATAGTACAGCCTCAAAAACGTCCATGCTACTGCCTCAGGTTGCTACGATTGAATTCAGAATCTATCTGGTTATCACGTTAACCAAAGACCAGTGTGCCTCCTCCTCCTACTCTACCCCTTCCTGAAAAAAAAGAAAAAAAAAAAAAAAAAACAACAAAAAAACAAAGCAAAGCAAAGCAAAAGAAACCCAGCCATACCTTGGTACAGGTAGAATAGAAATAGAAGTAGCAATCGTCTCCTTGTTTAGACATGCCGACAAGTTCTGATAACAAGCTCGGGTTCTCTCCACAGGGACTTCCTCTGCTCTTGGAGAGAGCTGTCTTCACCCTTGCTTGGGCTGAAAGTCTTCCACTGGCTTGTGATCAGTGAAATCTTCTTTTTAAAAGTAACCCTAAACAAAGTACCAACAAGTGAAAAATAATGAGTAACAAGCATTTTTCCAGCTTTCTTCTGTTCATCAAATTAGTCTCTTGAGGAGAGCAATGCCTTGAAATCAGCTGTTACGGGAACTAACACAATATTAAACTAAAGTTCTGTAAAGCTGCCAGGAGCTTTGTCAGCAAGTGTTCTCTTCCACGTCCTCAATAATATGCCTTGGAGCACATCCGGAAGCCTGAAAAGGGAGTCACTTCTTCAAAAACCACCTGATCATACATGCAAGGCAATGATCAACTATGGCTACGAGTAACTTCTACAGAACGCAGTATGACGCATTAAATAGCACGTTCCAGTCACTGTGGGTCTTCGAGTTCACCTACCTGGACAACCTCAGCAAAGTTATCGATCTTCAAAGACTTCCAGTTAACTTCTCCTGGAGGCCGAACCAACACTGAATCCGTGAATTAATGATAAAGGGGTAGGAAGAATTTGCCTCCTCACTTTGCCAAGGGAGCCTCTCATCCACAATTCAAACATAGGATGTGCTTTTAAACAGCTTATAACTAATGGAGGAAGCAAGTCCATCTGAACACTCTCTCAGACTGGAGACAGCCAGGGTTAGTTAGCTCTTCAAAAAATAAAAACCAAAAAAAAAAACACCACAAAACAAAACAAAAACAAAAAAACCCAGTGCATTTAGAGATGAACTCGTGATTCAAAGTGGCTGCAAAAATGAGGCTCCATCTTCCACAGCCAGAAAATTTGACTTTTTTTTTTTTTTTTTTAATTCAAAATTCAGTATGTTCCAATCTCTGGTCTTCAAGATTTCTTCACCTATTAAGAAAACACTAAAACCTTTCCCCGTCTTTATTACCTGTACAGCAAAAAACACACCAGTGCACAGAAATACACAAATGTGCATACGCATACACACATATGTGTTTAGACACACACACGAGGAGTGAGTGATAGAAAGTTAGCGAGAGCGACAGTGGAAATCAGAAGTTTTGCCTTTTTGACACAGAGAGCGCGTAAAAACTCTCTCATTTTGAGGGAACTAGAAAAAAATGGAGGATCTACCAAATATTTTGATGAGTATGCCTTCGAGGCCAATGCTTTATACCATGAGTGATCTGGGGGCCAGCACACAAATATGCATACATATGTATCACACAGTATCACGGATTTCTAGGTTGGAAGAGACCTCAAGATCATCGAGTCCAACCTCCGACCTAACACTAAGTACTCCACTAAACCATATCGCTAAGCTCTACATCTAAACGTCTTTTAAAGACCTCCAGGGATGGTGACTCCACCACCTCCCTGGGCAGCCCGTTCCAATGCTTAATAACCCTTTCGGTAAAGAAGTACTTCCTAACATCCAACCTAAAACTCCCCTGTCGCAACTTTCGCCCATTCCCCCTCGTCCTGTCACCAGGCACGTAGGAGAACAGACCAACCCCCACCTCTTTACAGCCTCCTTTAAGGTAACTGTAGAGAGCGATAAGGTCGCCCCTGAGCCTCCTCTTCTCCAGGCTGAACAAGCCCAGCTCCCTCAGCCGCTCCTCGTAAGACTTGTTCTCCAGACCCCTCACCAGCTTGGTCGCCCTTCTCTGGACTCGCTCGAGCACGTCCATGTCCTTCCTGTAGCGAGGGGCCCAAAACTGAACACAGTACTCAAGGTGCGGCCTCACCAGAGCCGAGTACAGGGGGACAATCACTTCCCTAGACCTGCTGGCCACACTGCTTCTTATACAGGCCAGGATGCTGTTGGCCTTCTTGGCCACCTGGGCACACTGCTGGCTCATATTCAGCCGACTGTCAACCAACACTCCCAGGTCCTTCTCGGCCAGGCAGCTTTCCAGCCACTCATCTCCCAGCCTGTAGCTCTGCTTGGGGTTGTTGCGCCCCAGGTGCAGGACCCGGCACTTGGCCTTGTTGATCTTCATACAGTTGACCTCAGCCCATCGCTCCAGCCTATCCAGATCAAATATGTACATGCATACAGGATAAACATATCTATACACACAAGCGTGCACAGTATATGTCGTATGGTATCCATATCGAGAACAACTCGTAGCCCTGATCAGACACGTAGAGTTGCAATCAATTAACAGCAGCAAGACAGCAGATCAAGGATACAGCAAGCTTTGAGAGGCAGGGCAATGCTCACTTTGCCAGTGGCATGGCTGCATGATACCAAGAATTTTGAATTAGTTTGATTTTTTGGAAGCAATTTGTTTTCTTTCTGCGCTGTAGCAAATACCACAGGTTTGCCATCACGTGCTGTTCCCTAATCCATATATCCATCATCATCCATTGCTGCAAGATCATGAAAGGTTAGAAAAGATGACTTAGGTCCAATTTAACAGCCAATGATTTTTCAATGACCAGAGCTGCAACAGATTTTATTTAGCCACAAGCAGGTTTTTTTTTTCTGATGTGAAGTCAGATATTTTGATTTTTTTTTTAAGACACTAAATGTCATAAAACCTGCAACCAGACCAGATAAAGTTCAAATTAGAGTGATTCTGAAGCCTTTCATTAAAATGCTGCACATTTCTGTGCAAATTATTTCTGACTCTTCTGGACAAAAGCGGATGAAATAGTTCTTACAAATTAATAATAAAAGGTTGGAACCTTTTACTCACACAAACACTAGTGAATTTTCCAGGAAGTATTATTTTGGCAGGGAATTTTCCCAAATCTAAAGTAAAGAGGGGAAAAGTTGGGTTCCCGTATTAGTTGTTGGTTTTGACTGCTTGACAAAGGGAATAAAAACAGTAGTTAAGTGCAAGGTTTCCTTCTCTTCTTTAGTATTGAGAGGAATCGTCACTTCTGACCTTTAGCACCTTCAGAAACACACTTAGTGCCATGCAGATTCCTCTGCATCTACTTCTAAAAATTACTGGTGCTCCTTAGCATGGAAGTTGGACTTGAAATCTTTCCCAGACTGAGCTCTTTTGAATGCCCAAGGAGCTCATCATTTTGCTTGTTGCCTTCCATTTTCCTGAACAGACCCAGAACGCTGTTCAGGATATGAATGGATCTGGTCTAAGGAATGGGAAGAAAGCAAAAACCAAGGATACCTCACAGCCCTAAATGCCATAAAAAGCAGTCTCATTTTAAAAAAGATCTCCAAAGCTTTTTTTTTTTTTTTTTCTCCTTGTTGTGACCCTGCTTTTTAATCACCCAGCATCAGCCTTGCTGCAAAACAGTCTCCGCTGATTTACCTGCTTGTTAAAGCACCCCACAGGCTGCAAGTGTTGTGTGCTAGGTGTCAAATTATATTTAACGGTGCATAGGTAAACCATTCATCTTCCCATGGTCAAAGCACAGAAGAGCCTCCTGCTAACACAGCTCATCCTTGCTGTAACTGCTTTTAAACCTATTTGTTGGTAAGAAAAGAGCTCAGTACACCACCTTCACAGGGCAAAAATTCACATGGAAGAGCAGAAAAACCCAGAAGTGCTTCCTGAACTTCACGTTACCAACAGCACCATCGGATTTAGATCCTTGCCTGGCATCCAGGATGCACGGCCTGCAAGCACTGCTGCGATGTGGAAGTGCCAAGGCAGGTTTTTGGCCTGCCCTAAAACACTTTTTTTTTTTTTTCTTTTACAAACAATACAAAGAGTGTGCCAGGTATGCTGTAATGCCCGTGTGCCAGGTCAATAGAGGATATCCAAACAACAGAGGCGCTTCTCCTAATTTCTGGCGTGAAAACACTTTCACAGCATTCTTTTCACGAAGAAACCCCTCTCTATCTTCTCCAATGCTCCAGGACCTGCTGCAGCTGCAGCGGCTGCGCTGGTACCAGCCGCATCTTTGACAAATCTTTTCAACGGTTCTGCTTTACCTCGGCACAGTTGAGGTCACTCCTCTTCCTCTTCCAGCTGAGGAAGCAGCTTGCGGGCTCTGCCACACGGTCGGTGCAGAAGCGAAAGCTGGGAACACAGCAGTCAAACTCTCACTGCTAACGAAGCCACCAGGGCAGAGGGCTGACACAGACCCGCCAGAGGCGAACCGTACCCGCTCTCCCTCCCGGCTGCGAGGCTCGCCACAGCAGCCCCGACCCGAAGCGCTCACAATGCTTTGCTTGGTGATGTCACCGATGAGTCAGAGTCCCCAGATGAGCATCTGCCTTGCCACTCTTTAATGTTGGTGTTGTTTTTTGGTTGGTTGCTTGCTTGCTTTTGAAACTTATGTAGGTTATGGTAAACCTTCAGGTAAACCACAGATCAATGGGGAAGAAGTCCCACACGAGGGAAGGCCGTGCATTTCTTCCAGGCAATGGCGCATTCTTTAGCATGCTGCATTCGACAAAGAAGCTCTCTCCATTTTGCGCAGTGGCAACAGGCACGACTGCAACACACGCACGTGTAGGCAGCACCTGCAGGTCCCAAACCGTTAACCAATTTTTAGATAGCACCAATTTTTTATGTAGTTGCTTTCCCTTCATCCATAACCCCTTTTTTCCTTTCTTTATATCGGGTGGCTCTCCTCCATTGTTCTGTCATTTTACTCCCCAGTGTCTGAGCAGGCACTGGGAATCGTTTCCAGAGGAAGGGTACTGCTGAAGCTACAACATTTACTCTCAGGGAAAAGAGAGTATGTGAAAGAATACATACTTCCTTTCTTTTTCCTGTTGTTTTTTTTTTTAAATCTCTGAAATCAACGCTGCGGCCTGGCAGCAAATAACTATGGGAGTAATGATGATTCCTCATCCTCACTGTAACGTTGTAGTTAATGTCATAAAGAAGCAATTTCCCCAGGCAGTGGCCATTTGAGATGGGAAGGGGCAGTAAGAGGAAGTTTTCCTTAGACTAGCTCTTCCCCCAGAACACCTCGCCATCCAGCAACAAATTCAATTCACCTGCTCCGCCTGATCAGTCAAACGCGCGTCCGACTCCAGCACACGTCACAGCGGTGGTTCTGACGTGGTTTGAGAATCACCTATCCGCAGAATATCTCGGGTTTGTACACTCAAATAACGCAGTCTTTTCCAAATAAGGCCCAGAGCTCACACTCCGAGTGCAGCCTAACAGCACCAGAGGGCCGGTAGGCTAAACATTCCCATCCTGGCAACAGGACTGACCCGGGCAACAGTAAGCATCCCTTCTGCACTTTCGTCGTGAACATCAACATAAGGAAACAGAGACCTCCTCGATCCAAGTTTGAAGAAACAAACACAAAGGTCACCCAAGCGGGTTGTTTTCAGCAAACTAACGGAGAAATTAAGGTGACAACCGCGTGCATCCAGAGTTAGTCAGATCCCGAAGGCAGTTCCTTTGGGAAACGCAGGAGCAGCGCGCCAGATGACGGCTACCTTACAGCGCACCCCTCAGAGGCACTGCTACGAAAGGAAGGCAGAAGGTTGGAACTCAAAATAACTCGCAAGGCGCCCGTTAAGGGGGAAGCTTTAATTTCCTGAGCAGAACCTCCCCCCTGAAGGCAGCCCAGGGACTCTTTGCTTCCCTAGGGAGACGGCAGGGACGGGGCAGGGCGGTGGGATGGAGGGACACAGGGCCAGATGGACGGCCAGACGGCCGGATGGATGGACAGACGGACGGCCAGACGGCCCAAAAGGCCTGAGCAAGGGCTGAGGAGCGGGAGGGAAGGGCAGGGCGAGGGGAAGGGGAAGGGCGGCCCTGGGCCTGACAGGGCACCTTGGGCCTAACCCCGGGCAGCAGCTCCCCATCTCACAGGGCCCACGGGGGGCTGCCTGTAACAGGAGATGCGGGCAGGTAAATTTTACAAGCACTGCATCACAAATACCCTGCAACACCTGAACTATTCACTGGGACAGCCTCCTTCCTCACCTCCTGAAAGCTCCAGCTGGCAAACCAAGGACAAAATGAAAGGCAGATGTGGAGGACCTCGTAAGATACTGTTTTGTTCCCTACGTGCCCACTGCTGGTGACACGTAATGCCTCCTGTTCCCAAACGACATCGGCACGTTACATCTTTACTACATGCTGAAAGGAACTCAGCAACTTGAACACAACTTAGAATTACCCATCCCGGCAGCAGGCTGTCCAGCTGAAGCTGCTTTAGCCAATCAAGTGTGTCACGCTGCCCCTCAAAGGTTTCTTCCTGGGAACGTCTGCTGTGACACTCCTGACGTATTACTTCTCGGAATGGCAGAACTGCGCTGGGTAGGCCCCACAGCAAGACTCGTATTTCTGTCCTTCCCTTTCAGGAAAGGATCTCCCACCTTGAATTTATTAATTTTCATGATGATGATACACAAATTGAAGTTTTGAAAAACTGAATGCTGATTAACAGATTTCTAGCACAGCCTGTGCATCAAAATTCATTTCTCTCCATTTAGGTAATCTTAGTTTCTGAGTTACAGTTACAGTCAAAATTTTTCTTCTTCGATTTTTTTCTTTTTCTTTTTTTTTTTTTTTTTTTTGTGATCAGAAAAACGAGGGGACTGGCTGTCCCAAGTCAGCCGGGGAACTTCTCTTTGGTCGATGCATCAAGCAACTCAGCTCTCTTGGGGAAACTTAAATAGAAAAGACAGATCTCCAAACGGATAAAAAAAATAAATCAAATGATAAAAACCCAACCGACACATCTGATACCCCAGCTTATTGAACAGCACAAGGGTTTAATCTACAGGCTCTGTCCAAAGCAGCAAGAAGTGACAGATTTAATCCAAACCAGTTGCCCGCTCTCACTCTCTGATCTGGAGACGTTATTGGACAAGCATGCATAGCAGTAACACTTGTAAACACTGGGTTACTGCACCACAGCCCCAAATCCCTCACGGGCCCACTAAGATACTTTTACTGACTGATCCACAATAAACACTCCCAAAAAGATTCTCAACAAGCTAAACCCTGTTTAGAAAGAATCTGAGGAACCTGTCACTGCAGCAACAAAGGGCTGCAATTGTATGCAAAATCTCCAACACCCTCCTTAGCACCCTGCTAGCTCAAGGACTGTGTGGGGCTTCTGTGCCCTGAACGAGTCCACCCTGGCCACATAACGCAGATGTAATGGTCAAGAAAGCACATAGCGTTATCGAAACTTATCAGATCCACAGCAAAAGGAAAAGCCCACGCTTCTATATTTCTCCTCCTTCTCCATTCACAGAAGGAAGAGACTGAAAACAGGCAGATTTGTGGTTTACATTTACAGTTAATGTGAAAAATGGCTATTTGTGAAATACATCACGTATTGTTTCAAGCTACAAACAACTCGCTCCCACAAAGGAAAGACTTTTGACCTCAGCATGCAACCCCAGTTACAAATAACTTCCTATCTACCAGTGGGCCGCGTTCCCCTGGCACTCAGTCACTCCGCAGCACGGCAGCCACCTTTGTTCTAAGGATGGCAAATTCTACTTAGAAACGCTCTGTAGAAGAGTGATGTTGTCCCCTTTTAACACGATCCAGCCTGCAGCAAAGAGAAGGGAAAGAGGGGATTAGAGAGAGCCCAGAACCTGAGAATAATCTCGTGTTTTCAGAAAGTGTTTTGTGTGGTTGAGCAGGGTTTTGCCCATCATGCAGAGTGCAGGCCGCCTGGTATTACACGTTTCAAAGACCAGAACTGGTCTCAGGCAGGGACAGATTCTCCTTCATCCAGCAAAATCAGCAGCTCAAAAATCATCAGGGACAGAGATGTAGCCAGGAATTGCTCACTGAACTTCAACAGCAAGGCTCGTCACACGGTTGGTACGTCTCAGTGCTGCTACCTAGAAGGCTCACCCGGGCAGGTTTCAGACCGCGCGTCACTCGGGTTGCACAGACACACGACACACCCAGCTGTTTCCTTGATTTTGCCTTGGAGTGAATCTCCTCTGCGTCGTCCAGCGCCAAATTCACGTACTCGTCAAAGCCCTAGAAATCGGCAACAGTGGCAATTAGTTCAGCAACAACACGAACCATCGTCAGCTGTGCTGACCCAGGCTGGACAACGAAGACTAATTGTTAGAGAAGCACGATTTCTTTTTTCCCTTGGGCTAGTTTTTCTTGACAAGAAAAAATAGGATTGTGAATGAGGGAAAACAAACTAACGATGTAACGTGGGGTCGTGCTGACACTCACGATGATGCAGCCTTCTATCCGCACGTTCACTTGCTCAGCCACACCTGGATCCTCGAGCTCTGCAGAACGAAGGAGGAGAGTAAATTGGAACACAAACACCGCGAGCAGTTTTGTTCTCTCTCGTGTGTTCAGAAATACCCGCTAACCATAGCCGCTAGAGCTCCCAAAAACTCCAAGGAGCAACTCTCAGGGGCAGTTTCAATTAACAGTCTGACATTTTAGAGTCTTATATGACTGGGTGAATACTACACGTTTGCTGAAGGACACGTTTCCAGTCACAAGGGAACACTCCTGCACGCCCGGCTGCACGATCCCACTCCCGTTAACACGAGGGGGAAACGCCGGGCTGCGCAGCAGCTCCTTGTACCCACCACCACGCCGCACAGCTCTCCATTCCCCACAAACCTGCCCCGAGCAACGGGTGGGAGCCGAAAACTCAGCGAGGGAGATCCCCGGACCCTCCCCGCTCCCCCCACCCCCTCCAAATCCCCATCCCCATCCCCTCCCCGTCCTCTCCCCGCGCTACTCACGCTCTGCAGGTAGCGGAAGATGAGGTTCTGGGGCACTGCGTGAAGGGCTCAGCACGGGGACAAGAGCTCCAGGCCCGGGACAAGGCCTCAAGACAAGGCCTCAAACCCTGCAACGAGGCCCCAGGGCCCCGGGACAAGGCCTCAAGGTCCGGGCCGAGACCCCTGAGGCCCGGGCCGCCCCCCACCCGCTCCCCCGTCGCTCCCCGGCCGCAGGAAGGCTACGATGGGCTGCACCATCACCGTCTGCACCTTCTGGTCCTGCCCGCGGTACGCCATGGCTGCCGCCGCCTCGCTGCTCCCGCCGCCCCTGCTGGGCCGCCTCCGGAAGCCCCTGAGGCCGGGCGGGAGCGCACAAGGGACGCTGGGATGCTGGAGGAGCGTGGGGGGCCGCTCTAGCAGGCCGGGAGGACCGCGTCTCTATGGTTGCAGGCAGGAGTCCCTGCGCCAGCTTTATTGGTGAGCAGCGAGGCTGGGGGGGGGAGGGGGGCAAGACAGCCTTAAATAAAATACAAATATAAAAAGTGTTATAAATGGCTGTTATAAATCCAAATAGGATTACAATCAAAGTTTACAATTTATTAAACGAATAGAGGCAAGCAAGCAGCGCTGGGTGCGCCGGGAGTCTCTGCTCCCCCAGGACGCACACCTGTTACGTAAGGCGGCTGGTTTTGATGCTCCCAGGCTAATACATATTCATTACTACTTCGAGAAGAGGCAGGGTTATTAGAATTGGTTTCCGGAATCCGAAACCCCTCCCAGGGGCGCCTGCGTACCAGTCTCTGGTGGTCTCTCGGGGCTTGCTCGGGCTGAATGCTGGTTGTCTTCCTCCCAGGCTTTTGTCCTTCAATTGTCCTTCATCTCCCCCTTCCTCCTCGTTTGGGAGCCTCTGCGCCGGATTTCAGAAACTCTAGCAACATCCCCTGCAGTAGTCAGCACTTTTCCCTAAAAACCCCTTTGTTCTCTTATCACCTAGACCCGGGCCTCGATGTTAACCCTTCAAATCCCTTAGTGACACGAATTGCTGGACCATTCCTTACAAAAGGAAGGATAAAATATGTAGAGGAGCAATGGCACACGCGAAAGCCCAGCGCCGCGGGCAGAGGCAGCGAAGGTTGACGGCAGAACAGTGCTCGGTTTGAACACGGAGAGGGAAAGCGAGGGGAAGGTGGCCGAAGCCGGCCGCAGTCTCTGAGCTCTCCTCCTCCTGATTGTTTTCTCTCAAAGCCATTTCTGTCTGTGTGCGGGCACCCGGAGCCGGCAGAAGTCCCCGTGAAGTCCTTCGGCAGGACGGAGGGCTGCGTGGGCTCCAGTGAGAGAGGGAGTTAGGAGAATCTTATCAAGTAGAGATAGAGCGCTGACGGCATTAAACTAGGATGCTACTTAGTGTCTTTGCTAACTATGGTGCATTGTGCCAATTAACTAAAGCAAGAAGCCTTGGGCCCCTTACCAAGGTCAGTCTCCTAATAAGAGAGCGAGCCTATCTTAAGAAACTGGGAGAAACTGGTCCTGCAGGTGGACAAGAGCCAAGGAGCAACTGAGTCTGTGCAAAGACAAGAGGTCAACTAGCGGTGACGAGGAAGAGTCATCAATCTTCATGCCCACGACCTCCCGTGCTGCCCAGCGCTGAATAAACATACCTACTTTACAATCTCACTGATTGTGGAGTCCGTTTTCCGCAAGTCGCCAGCAGCAGTTTCTTCCGCAGAGGTTTTCCCAGAGCCGCTTCAAAGCTTCCCTCGCGGAGCTGGGGCGTCGCAGGGGGTCATCAAAGCACGCACGTACACACACACACACACACACACACACACACAGGCGTTGTTGTCCAAACAGAAAGTATTTACAACAAATTCGACAAGCGGTTTTTCTCTGCCAGCAGCAAATGCCTGAGGGCCCCTACAGCTTCACAAATCATAGCACAAAGAGCCTAAAGTTCCTCTAAAATTTAGGGAAATAATTCAAAATAGATCTGCTAGGGGAAAACGATCACTGGCGGCAGGGTACACAATACACCCGAGCCTCAGCTCTCCTCCGCAGAGTCAGTGCCCACGCCCAAGTGCGACGCTGATGGCACCCGAACATTTGCTGTAGCAGGCAGCAGAGCCAGCAGCTCAGGGGAGCAATTTTAAAAACCAGGAGGCACTTAAACCAACCCTTAATTGACCCAGTTACTGCAGGAGAGTCCCGACTACTCGCCCTGGAGTCCTACTGTCACCAGCAAAAAGCACCAACCAAAGCTTGGGGGAACTTTGGTACAGCACAAGAGAAGGGAGTGGGGGTAGCGTAGCCGTATCGCAGAGCTGCTGCTTTTCACACCATTTTATCATCCCTGATAATTGAAAGTAAGGCCGGGTGGGCTGACCCCACCACCACCACTCCTGGCAGCATGTTTGGTCCACAACGCTAGAATAATTATTCTGCTCCCTCCCGCCCCTACAGCTTCATCATCTGAAAAGATTACAGTCAAAACAATGGCATACACAAATAAAAGTCAAGAGTTGACATAGTAACTCCGGGATTTGGGTATCAACTGTCCGAGAAATCAGAACACCCAGGCTTCACAATGTGCCCAACATCGAGCTGTGCCAAGGGGGGGCGGAAGGAAGAAGCTTTCCGTTTAAGCCTTCAGAGCATCGCTCCATCACTACGTCAATTCACAGCCACCACAGCGTGCCGATGGACATCTTTCTGTGCCAAAAGAAACAAGTGCTTTGTCCTCTTGATATCAAAGGTAGCCACCTATAGTTACGGAACCATGCACAAGACCTTAACTCTGACCAGCAGGGAAACTTAGGACAACTGAGTGCAGATCCTGCCAATTTCTACCAGTTCCAACTGTGCTTTAAGTCTCATTGCAAAGCCTCAGTTAGAAAAAGGATCACCTCGGGGTATCCAACAAGAAGAAGAGTTGTTTTTTTTTTGTTTTTTTTTTTTTTTTTAATATACCATAGGACTATGCAGTTCAATCATCAATCATCTTGGAAAGCTCAAGGAGGAGGTCATCCTCATCCTTCCCTGGGTCCAAGTCGAGCTCGGCTTCCAGTATGCCGTCTGAGAGTTCCCAAAGTAGCGTCTCTAAATCCTCGTCTACAGATACGGGCGCGTTGCCTGTGGAACTCAGCCGGCGTGTCCTTGCTTCTTCTAGCTGGGAAGAAGCTGAAGTCGAGCTTGAGAACTCCATTGGCTCCACAGATTCTGCCTGGCTTCCAAGATGTGCTTCAGGTCTTGGCAGAGCAAGGAAGAGAACAATCAGTATATGCCATTTCTTAACGGGAAATCCCTTTTCTGCAAACCGGCTCTTAAAACCGTAGCCAACCCCTCCTGCACTTCAATCTTACCCAGGGATTGTTATTCAATTAACCCAGGGCGACATTTAGAGCCCAATATATTAGCAGGTACATTTTTCAGTTTGGGGGTTTCTCTGTGAAGCCAGAGCACCTGGAGTCTAGCAAAGATGGTTCAATTGTTGTAGCAAGAGGCACTTTGCCACCTTGCTTAATTTTCCTGTAAAAATGTTAAGAAGTCTCCATCTGCAAATATCTGTTTGCTAAGTTAGTCATTTTTCCCACGGCACACTCAGCAGAGTTTGCTCCCCACTACAGGAAGCTGATCTGCAGCCATCACTTCCCTCTGCTCTCCCTGCACTCTTGTCACCTTGTATGTTTGTTCGGGTGGCATTCTTGAGGACCAAAAGGCAGAGGACACTACTCATCATTTATCACCTCACGAGGAAGTAGGAGAACTTCACCTCATCCTCATTTAGGTATTCAGACAGAGCAAGAAGTCACTGGAAAGCTGTACCGACTTGCAGCATTTAAAGAAAGTAAGTCTAATTAAGCATTCCTGCTAGCTGCTAGAAAGTCATTTCACGTGACTTATTCCTCTGATGGATTTGGGCTTTAATTATCTCAGAACCCTCCTTTTTTCCCCACGTGTGACAGAACTTATGTTTCACTGGGGATATACACCGATTGAGAAAAAGAACAAGTTGTGGTCATCACCTGTTTTGGGGATTTTCTTCAAGTCTGGTGGCTGGGACGTGCTCCAGCGTGGCTGGAACAGCCTAGAAAGCAGCAAAACAGCATTTAGGACTCATGGGTAAAAGATTCCTTACTAGCTTTTTCCTCCATGCTGCTTCTCCTCTGGCATTGCGGAGCCTTAGCCAAAATACAAAACCAAGGTGCTCCTGAAGAAAGTTAATATTCACTTGGAGGTTACTAATGATCTTGTGTCTTTTAAGAACACAGCATTAATGGACAAAATCCTCCACACCAGAGAAATCACAGAATCACAGAGGACTAAGTAAATAGTGCCATTAATCTAATAAATATGGAAGGGTACTACAAGAATTCTGTAGGCAGCTACTGGATTTAAAAGGAAACAGAAAGCCTGTAGAACTTTTGAGTTTTCCATCTTTTCTCCTAGAGGAGGGTGTAAATTTTACAAGGGATCCATTTCTGCATTAGCCCCTGTCCTTACCATAGCTGCTTTTTTGGCTGGAGGTCCCATTGTGTCAGCGTCAGAGGCAGTCCGTGGCTTCACAGCTGCTACAGCAGAGGGAAAACTGCCAGGTGCCTTACGTTTCAGTGCCTTCTTCTTGGGGGAAGCGACTTTCCCATCCCAAGGCTTCGCAAACATGTTAAAGTTGGCTAGAGTAAAAGGAAGAGAGAACTGATACAGTCTTGCTCTGCCTCATGAAAAATCCACGTTCTCTTCCTCATTTCCACGGCCCGTCTACACAGTTAACTGTATTTGGCCAGCAGAATTACACTGCCATTGCCTGGATTCTCAGCAATATCTTCCACATAGTAAACTCCGTCTACCAACAATCCATACAAAGGAACAAAGGAACTGAATAGCTACAGTAAATCATAATCCAGGACGAGGGAAACTCAGACACAGAGCGATCCCAAGTGCAAGCAATACTCTAAGACGTTGTATGAAGTCTAGTAAGATTCACAAATGTTGACAGCTTTTGTATTTAAAGTCTTGCTCCCTCTAGGAAAGGAAAAGCAGCAGGTATAGTAAGACAAGAGAGTGTATGCAACTGTTGTACCAGCTTCCTCTCCCCTGCAGTGATGTCCCACAAAATCTATTAAGTTGTTCTACAAAATCCAAATTTGTAGAGTCATATTCTAGTCTCCCATTCCTGACCTAACATCTGGCTGGCAGGAGAAGAAACGAAAGAAAGCTGGGTACTTGTTTTCTTTGTGTGTTTATTTCCTCGTGTCCCATGAGACAGAGAGAAAGGCTACAATGTGCAGTGCATGCAGCCTTTAAGCCCTCCTTATCTCCCTCACACAATCTCATTTTACAAAGTTGATATAATCTTAACAACGAGGCCTTTGATCCTCTGTCATTTTTGACAGAAACTGGCCCCCCACATTAAGACGCTGAAGCATGCTTTACAAACACATACACGTGTCAAGTTAAGCAACACATGCCAAAGAGGAAGGTGAACTTGAACTCAACGCAGGGAGGACTTCATACCATAAACAGATGGCAGAAAAAAACAGAATACCAAAATTAGACTAAAAAGCCCCTCAATGTGTTAATTTTCTAGTGGGAAATACAGAATACCATCACGTAATTAACGAAAACAGACATGGTTGCATGTTCTGGCCCTTCTTTGCCTTTGAACTTTGCAGCCTTAAACTCTTTTATCCTCTGCATTGAAGGAAAAAGCAAAGCAGATCCTGAGCAAACGGAACTTGCTCAATATGGGAAGCACCTCACCGGGGCAGGTATTAAAGCATCTTATTACCTGATAGCTTTGTGTTCCATAACGATTTCTGCCCGGCTGGGGCAGGTCCAGGTTGTGCTGGGGGAGCTGGCACATTTTCTCCACTCTGCTGCATCCGCAGAGCTTTCTCGCGCTTTATTTCTTCCAGGGTTTTAACACGCACTTCTCCTTCTGGCTTGGCTTTACCTGCCGGCTCCTTCGACTGCACTTTGCTGGGCCCGGAAAGAGTGAGCACGCTCTGCTTCTTGGGCTCACCCTCAATTTTTGCCCCTGCGCTGGGATCTTTGGTTTTACCATGCCATTCAGCCTGGGCTTTGGCTTGACATTCTCGTCTCTGAAGAGCTCTCTCACGACGGATTTCCTCCAGTGTTTTCACATGGACCTCTCCCTTTGGCTTAGCAGCCTTCCCTGTCATCATCAAGAAATGAGAAGCGCCAACATTTAAAGAGAGTCCAACAATAGTTTAAGTCTCCAAAATTTGTCACAGTACTAAGGAAAACTAAGCCTGAGCGTTCCCAATAACGCATCTTAGGACAATAGCCTAACATTCTCCTCCTCCTCTGAGCCACTTGTTGTATTTTGAAGACCAGCCCTATCCAGAGAGAGTTGCTACACAGAAATGCTAGTTTACTTGATTACTTTTTCAGACTGCATTTCAAATTCCTGCTCCCGGCAGTGGCTCTATTCTAATTGTATATGATGGTTCACAGAAGCAGCTTAAAACCTTGACAAGGCACAAGCGGAAAATAAACACACACCTAGAGCCAGATTTCTGATAGTGGCTGTCAGAAGAGCTTCAGCACTCGAGCAAGAGGAATCAGTTCTTTGTTTTCATTTGAATTCCTTTTTAGGGCTGTATGAAAACGGTCTAAGTTCACGGAAAGGAAGAAGGAGAAAGTATATTTAATAGCCAGTTGTTACCTTTCGCAGTACTAGTCCGTTGAGAAGGTAATCCTAGCCTCTCCTTCACAGACTTGGGAACTTGAACTGCAAAACAGAAAAAGACCAAATTAGGGAGGCTGCATAAACGTCAACTTTGTGTTCACATTCAAAAACAAGGCAGGAAAGGTAACTTTGAATCCCGGTGATTAAGACCTCAGCCAACATGCAAAAAGAAACATCGCAGGAAAAGGACAAACAGAAAGCCTAACTACAAAACCCGTGAATCACATCCAGATGCCTGTTTAGTAGCTGTACCTCTCTTTGGTGCTTTGTCAGCATTTCCCGGAACCTCCACCTTCTTCCCCAGCCTTTCAGCAAGGCTGCGCTTCACCGGAAGGGCGCTTACATCAGCTTCAGACAGAGAAAACAAGGAATATTTTAAGAACATTTCTTTGCAGGAAGATTTGAGAACAGTCAACCACAAGCTTCTATTTTTCAAGCATATTTTCATAAAATTGCCTTTCAGCTGCTAAATGGTTTTTTTGCCATTTCTGCAGTCAACACAGATCTCCACTGCAACGCATTTTCCTCTCATACGTCAAAAATACTCTTCAATGCAGTCATATAGAGAAGGCGGCACCTAAATAACAGCTCATAAAAAGTTCTTACCCACGGAGGCTTTCCGTTTTCCTTGTTTCTCAGCAAGATCTAGTCGAACCACAGGTTCCTCCCCTAAAACAAAAGTAAAATTTTTCTATTTCATAGAAACCAGTAGCCAATAGAAATAGTATACTGTTAGCCCATGTCCAAAAAAAACCCAGCAAGGCACTGTTTTGACAGCTAAACCACACAAACTCATATTTCAACTATAATTAACTTAGAAAAAGTATCCATAGTCTCAGTGTTTGCCTCAAATTCCAGCTGAATGTAGTCGAGAATGAATCTGAGTCTGCTTGACAGCTATACTTTGTGCAGAACAGAGCTGCATAAGCAAGCAGAATATTATTAGGTACAAATGCTGAGAAATATTCCTTTCTAAGGTGAATGTCTATGGGTAGAAGTACTTCTTCACTTCTTTCCCTTTCAAAGGAATTTGCACAACTCTAAACAATATAATTTATACACAGACTCCTATCGCACTACTGTCCACACGTGCCACTGTCAGCCTCTTTAAAGCTTCAGAAATTGCTTCTTACATAGCACTGTCCTCTAGAGCTCTTTCTTCTCGTTACTCTCCTGTTTTTCAGTTATCCCCCTATTTGCATACTGACACATTTTTTTCTTTCTCCTGCTACTGCACTTAACCTGAGCACCAAAGCTTTCCAGTACAACCAGGGACTTTCAGCATAAAAGCATGTTTTGAACAGAAGGCGGCAGCACCAGGAGGCTAACAGGAGTGAATTGCCTTCCTTCTTGCTTAACCTTCCAGTTTAGGAGTAATGAAATCAAAACAAAAGCATGAATTATTACCTTCCTCTGTAGACAGTGTCACAGTTCTCACCACTGTCCGGACATTTTCCTTTTCCGGAGCAGGAAAAATCATAGAATCGACGGGAGGAAGAGAAGATCTTGAAGGACCTTCTGCTCAGAGCAAGCAAAACATAAGGAAGTTTACCAAACAGAAAAAACTATCACGAAGAACAAAAAACTTTAATTATTCATTACTGTCAAACATACAGTGACCAGAGCATGCAAATAAGAGAGGTGACTAGTTTGCCTCTGGTTGCCCTTGGAATTCCCATCTAGAATACCAGCTGGCTGAGAATCAGGTTGCTCGATGCCCCCAGCTAAACATGGAAGTCTATCCCTCAAGCAGCTCCCAGCCACCATCACCTGCCATTCTGAAGCCAATCAAATTTCACTTCTTTGGCAAAATAGTTGGATTCACCAAAGCATAGCCAGCTACCCGGTATTACTGGAAGAGGTTTTTTTTGAAAGAAAAATCATCACACAGGATGAAGGTGAACCGGGTAAGGAAGCAGGGAATATTAACTCACCACCGTGTCTCTTAGTTTTTTCCTTCATTTTCTGCAATTTGATTTCTTCAAGTGTTTTTATTCCAAAATTCAGACCGTCCTCTGAAAACAGAAAACAGTTAATGAGACTAAGGCTTAGAGGCACTCACTGAGGACCACAGATCCTCAGGCTTCTTAGTGCTCAGGAACTTTCAGAAGTATTTAGAATAAAGCCTGTCAACACTCCTCACAAGTGAAACAACCATAGAATCAATGGCATTTTGCCCCTCCTTTCACCCTTCAGGGTAAAAACTGTAGTTTTAATTTTAATCCATTTACGTGATATTAGATCCCTCTATCGTTAGATATGGCTTTCAACAGTGGTTGCCAGGCTGCACGTGCAGCCATTTAAACTCCATGCTGTGACCCTGTTTTGTTCTCCAAAAGGAAAGAAAAGCAGTTCAACTTTCTGACCCAATGGGCACATGATGGTATCAGGGAGAAATGAGATCATGGAAATAACCGAGTCCATTCAGCACCCCTACATTCTGTTGTGTTTTTACGCCACATTGCTTTTGAGTTAATTGTCAAGTTATCCTGCCGATTTATCCTACTACAGGTGCTGGAATACCTTGTTTAGCAGTAGTAGCACTGGCTTTCCGAGTGGAAATCATCCGTAATCCATTTTGGCCTTCCTCAGCTGGTTGCTGGACGGGAGTTTTAGTTTCTTCTCCTTCCGCAGAAAGCTGGTCTGAAGGGGAAAAATCTATTCAGTTATGCATAGGCCAGATTGTTCGTGATTATGTAGCTCATGCAATGACACTTCAGTCCATGGTTCCTATAAAAAAGTTGTTTTTTTTTTGTTTTTTGTTTTTTTTTTTAATACAGCTACACTGACCTGATGAACTCGTAAGTAGACTACCCTAGGACAAAACATCTAGGACTCTAGATTCTCTCTGCAGCTTTAACTACTACACGACATATTACTCTTCAGACAAAAAAAAAGGAATTTCCTTCCTAGTTTCACATAGAGCTTTACACAACAGACCAGCTAAAGCCAAGAGTGGTTCTAAGCTTTCCTCCAACATTTCAGGTTCTGTCCACTGACTGCCAGACAAAGCCACCAGTGACCTGAGCGGACTGCCTGCCCTATCGCTAGTCAGACCTCAGGTCATCTGTGATTTATACATTCATTTACAGCACAAATTCCTTCCAAGAACCAAAGACTTACACAATCATTTACAGCACAAATTCCTTCCAGGAACCAAACCATGCTCACCATCATCATCTTCATCATCATCTGCAGCATTGATTACAACTGGAGGGTGTGTAGGGCTTGGGACATTTTCCGAGTTTTCCACTTTCATCACCCGCCTTAGCTATGGAGAGGGATTGGACTGGACAGAAAGTTTGTTTTGCTGCAGTGACATCTGAGCCACTTTCAAATCATCGTCCGCGGACTCAGGCGGACTTGGCAGTGTAGCTAGAGGAAGAGGAGGATCATCAGTAATATGGCAGTTTAAAACTTTGACCACAATGCACGAAGATGGTAGCTAAGGCAGATAACCTGCACAGGCAATGAATGCAGCATCTCCTTTTGCCCATCCCGCCACTGTTTACACCGTGAACAATGACTTGCCTTCAAACAACAACACATCTCCCTGCCACCCAGCAGAAGACGAAACAACAGAAAGCAAACTGCAAGGCAAATATCACACAAAGCAGAGAGAAGCTGAGCATGAAAGCAGAAAACAAATACCAGCAGTACAGCAGCAGTACACTCGGTTTAGCTGACCACCTAGGACTGCAGACCTTTTCCTGCACTCACAAATGAACGGTTACCTGATGTCTCCTACACTATTGGCACCCACTAAGTAATATGCAAAATTAATTCTTCAATACTTAAAGAAAAAGGACCTAAACTCACTCTTGCTTGGTGGTAAGAAGACGCCATCGATGTAACGTCCCTTTGCGTGATGAAAAGCACAGTTGGCTTTCTGACAGCCTACTGGCTGCTTCTCCCAGTAGCAGGGAATCTCAGCGCGCTTTTTCTGAAGACAGAAAGAAAGACAAGCTCGTGATAACATGCACCTAAGGTTTGCAAAGAGATGCACAGTTCCAGGTCACGACAGCGATAGGGCTGTCACAATACAGTGCTGAAACATCATTCCAAAGGTCAGTTTATCACGGAAGTATAGTATTTCCGGGCATATTCACAAAGTTTGCAGAAGCTGTAACCACTATGCACGTTTAGCCTTGTCATCATTCAGTTTGAGAAGACAGGCACTCTCAGACATCAGTTTAGGGTGGGTTAAACTAATACACCCAGGATTATACTAGGATTATTCAGAGGGAAAAAGAACATCTTAAATTGCCTACGTTAACTCTATCCAGAACTACTTCTCGGAGACTTCGTTCTTCTGCACCTTTAACTTTCCCCACTGCTTCCTAGCCCAGGCAGCTAGAACAGCATTATCTGAAGGACTCCGGGACACAAGAGACCTGATAGATCATTATCAAGCCTGCTCTCAGGAGGCTAGTACAGCCTGTTTATTACCCCCCTGCTCCAGCAGGTTTTAGCAGTCTAGTTAGCGGTTATTCTGCATCTGTTGAGAAAATACTGTCGGCGTCTAATAAAAGAAAATCTTGCTAAGACATACCTAAGGCATTGATTTTATTTCCCTCTCCTTCCTCCCACCCCCTCCCCTGCTAACAGAAACCAGTGTAATTCCAAAGCAAAGGACTCTGTCCTGCAAAAGCACAATCAGCACACCTACAGCACTGAAAAATGCTTTTGTTGATTTATTTTGAGAACACATCTTTAGGCACTCACATCGATTTCCATGTGTCTGAATCGGCAGACATTCCTGAAACAACGACCCTCCTGCCACAGCGTGCAGACTGTCTCGTTCCCCAGAGCAGCTTCACAGTGGCGGAAGGAACAGTTGTCTCCCTGTAACCAAAAGGAAACCAACAAGGAAAATATAGTACAGCCTCAAAAACGTCCATGCTACTGCCTCAGGTTGCTACGATTGAATTCAGAATCTATCTGGTTATCACGTTAACCAAAGACCAGTGTGCCTCCTCCTCCTACTCTACCCCTTCCTGAAAAAAAAGAAAAAAAAAAAAAAACAACAACAAAAAAACAAAGCAAAGCAAAGCAAAAGAAACCCAGCCATACCTTGGTACAGGTAGAATAGAAATAGAAGTAGCAATCGTCTCCTTGTTTAGACATGCCGACAAGTTCTGATAACAAGCTCGGGTTCTCTCCACAGGGACTTCCTCTGCTCTTGGAGAGAGCTGTCTTCACCCTTGCTTGGGCTGAAAGTCTTCCACTGGCTTGTGATCAGTGAAATCTTCTTTTTAAAAGTAACCCTAAACAAAGTACCAACAAGTGAAAAATAATGAGTAACAAGCATTTTTCCAGCTTTCTTCTGTTCATCAAATTAGTCTCTTGAGGAGAGCAATGCCTTGAAATCAGCTGTTACGGGAACTAACACAATATTAAACTAAAGTTCTGTAAAGCTGCCAGGAGCTTTGTCAGCAAGTGTTCTCTTCCACGTCCTCAATAATATGCCTTGGAGCACATCCGGAAGCCTGAAAAGGGAGTCACTTCTTCAAAAACCACCTGATCATACATGCAAGGCAATGATCAACTATGGCTACGAGTAACTTCTACAGAACGCAGTATGACGCATTAAATAGCACGTTCCAGTCACTGTGGGTCTTCGAGTTCACCTACCTGGACAACCTCAGCAAAGTTATCGATCTTCAAAGACTTCCAGTTAACTTCTCCTGGAGGCCGAACCAACACTGAATCCGTGAATTAATGATAAAGGGGTAGGAAGAATTTGCCTCCTCACTTTGCCAAGGGAGCCTCTCATCCACAATTCAAACATAGGATGTGCTTTTAAACAGCTTATAACTAATGGAGGAAGCAAGTCCATCTGAACACTCTCTCAGACTGGAGACAGCCAGGGTTAGTTAGCTCTTCAAAAAATAAAAACCAAAAAAAAAAACACCACAAAACAAAACAAAAACAAAAAAACCCAGTGCATTTAGAGATGAACTCGTGATTCAAAGTGGCTGCAAAAATGAGGCTCCATCTTCCACAGCCAGAAAATTTGACTTTTTTTTTTTTTTTTTAATTCAAAATTCAGTATGTTCCAATCTCTGGTCTTCAAGATTTCTTCACCTATTAAGAAAACACTAAAACCTTTCCCCGTCTTTATTACCTGTACAGCAAAAAACACACCAGTGCACAGAAATACACAAATGTGCATACGCATACACACATATGTGTTTAGACACACACACGAGGAGTGAGTGATAGAAAGTTAGCGAGAGCGACAGTGGAAATCAGAAGTTTTGCCTTTTTGACACAGAGAGCGCGTAAAAACTCTCTCATTTTGAGGGAACTAGAAAAAAATGGAGGATCTACCAAATATTTTGATGAGTATGCCTTCGAGGCCAATGCTTTATACCATGAGTGATCTGGGGGCCAGCACACAAATATGCATACATATGTATCACACAGTATCACGGATTTCTAGGTTGGAAGAGACCTCAAGATCATCGAGTCCAACCTCCGACCTAACACTAAGTACTCCACTAAACCATATCGCTAAGCTCTACATCTAAACGTCTTTTAAAGACCTCCAGGGATGGTGACTCCACCACCTCCCTGGGCAGCCCGTTCCAATGCTTAATAACCCTTTCGGTAAAGAAGTACTTCCTAACATCCAACCTAAAACTCCCCTGTCGCAACTTTCGCCCATTCCCCCTCGTCCTGTCACCAGGCACGTAGGAGAACAGACCAACCCCCACCTCTTTACAGCCTCCTTTAAGGTAACTGTAGAGAGCGATAAGGTCGCCCCTGAGCCTCCTCTTCTCCAGGCTGAACAAGCCCAGCTCCCTCAGCCGCTCCTCGTAAGACTTGTTCTCCAGACCCCTCACCAGCTTGGTCGCCCTTCTCTGGACTCGCTCGAGCACGTCCATGTCCTTCCTGTAGCGAGGGGCCCAAAACTGAACACAGTACTCAAGGTGCGGCCTCACCAGAGCCGAGTACAGGGGCACAATCACTTCCCTAGACCTGCTGGCCACACTGCTTCTTATACAGGCCAGGATGCTGTTGGCCTTCTTGGCCACCTGGGCACACTGCTGGCTCATATTCAGCCGACTGTCAACCAACACTCCCAGGTCCTTCTCGGCCAGGCAGCTTTCCAGCCACTCATCTCCCAGCCTGTAGCTCTGCTTGGGGTTGTTGCGCCCCAGGTGCAGGACCCGGCACTTGGCCTTGTTGATCTTCATACAGTTGACCTCAGCCCATCGCTCCAGCCTATCCAGATCAAATATGTACATGCATACAGGATAAACATATCTATACACACAAGCGTGCACAGTATATGTCGTATGGTATCCATATGGAGAACAACTCGTAGCCCTGATCAGACACGTAGAGTTGCAATCAATTAACAGCAGCAAGACAGCAGATCAAGGATACAGCAAGCTTTGAGAGGCAGGGCAATGCTCACTTTGCCAGTGGCATGGCTGCATGATACCAAGAATTTTGAATTAGTTTGATTTTTTGGAAGCAATTTGTTTTCTTTCTGCGCTGTAGCAAATACCACAGGTTTGCCATCACGTGCTGTTCCCTAATCCATATATCCATCATCATCCATTGCTGCAAGATCATGAAAGGTTAGAAAAGATGACTTAGGTCCAATTTAACAGCCAATGATTTTTCAATGACCAGAGCTGCAACAGATTTTATTTAGCCACAAGCAGGTTTTTTTTTTCTGATGTGAAGTCAGATATTTTGATTTTTTTTTTAAGACACTAAATGTCATAAAACCTGCAACCAGACCAGATAAAGTTCAAATTAGAGTGATTCTGAAGCCTTTCATTAAAATGCTGCACATTTCTGTGCAAATTATTTCTGACTCTTCTGGACAAAAGCGGATGAAATAGTTCTTACAAATTAATAATAAAAGGTTGGAACCTTTTACTCACACAAACACTAGTGAATTTTCCAGGAAGTATTATTTTGGCAGGGAATTTTCCCAAATCTAAAGTAAAGAGGGGAAAAGTTGGGTTCCCGTATTAGTTGTTGGTTTTGACTGCTTGACAAAGGGAATAAAAACAGTAGTTAAGTGCAAGGTTTCCTTCTCTTCTTTAGTATTGAGAGGAATCGTCACTTCTGACCTTTAGCACCTTCAGAAACACACTTAGTGCCATGCAGATTCCTCTGCATCTACTTCTAAAAATTACTGGTGCTCCTTAGCATGGAAGTTGGACTTGAAATCTTTCCCAGACTGAGCTCTTTTGAATGCCCAAGGAGCTCATCATTTTGCTTGTTGCCTTCCATTTTCCTGAACAGACCCAGAACGCTGTTCAGGATATGAATGAATGGATCTGGTCTAAGGAATGGGAAGAAAGCAAAAACCAAGGATACCTCACAGCCCTAAATGCCATAAAAAGCAGTCTCATTTTAAAAAAGATCTCCAAAGCTTTTTTTTTTTTTTTTTCTCCTTGTTGTGACCCTGCTTTTTAATCACCCAGCATCAGCCTTGCTGCAAAACAGTCTCCGCTGATTTACCTGCTTGTTAAAGCACCCCACAGGCTGCAAGTGTTGTGTGCTAGGTGTCAAATTATATTTAACGGTGCATAGGTAAACCATTCATCTTCCCATGGTCAAAGCACAGAAGAGCCTCCTGCTAACACAGCTCATCCTTGCTGTAACTGCTTTTAAACCTATTTGTTGGTAAGAAAAGAGCTCAGTACACCACCTTCACAGGGCAAAAATTCACATGGAAGAGCAGAAAAACCCAGAAGTGCTTCCTGAACTTCACGTTACCAACAGCACCATCGGATTTAGATCCTTGCCTGGCATCCAGGATGCACGGCCTGCAAGCACTGCTGCGATGTGGAAGTGCCAAGGCAGGTTTTTGGCCTGCCCTAAAACACTTTTTTTTTTTTTTCTTTTACAAACAATACAAAGAGTGTGCCAGGTATGCTGTAATGCCCGTGTGCCAGGTCAATAGAGGATATCCAAACAACAGAGGCGCTTCTCCTAATTTCTGGCGTGAAAACACTTTCACAGCATTCTTTTCACGAAGAAACCCCTCTCTATCTTCTCCAATGCTCCAGGACCTGCTGCAGCTGCAGCGGCTGCGCTGGTACCAGCCGCATCTTTGACAAATCTTTTCAACGGTTCTGCTTTACCTCGGCACAGTTGAGGTCACTCCTCTTCCTCTTCCAGCTGAGGAAGCAGCTTGCGGGCTCTGCCACACGGTCGGTGCAGAAGCGAAAGCTGGGAACACAGCAGTCAAACTCTCACTGCTAACGAAGCCACCAGGGCAGAGGGCTGACACAGACCCGCCAGAGGCGAACCGTACCCGCTCTCCCTCCCGGCTGCGAGGCTCGCCACAGCAGCCCCGACCCGAAGCGCTCACAATGCTTTGCTTGGTGATGTCACCGATGAGTCAGAGTCCCCAGATGAGCATCTGCCTTGCCACTCTTTAATGTTGGTGTTGTTTTTTGGTTGGTTGCTTGCTTGCTTTTGAAACTTATGTAGGTTATGGTAAACCTTCAGGTAAACCACAGATCAATGGGGAAGAAGTCCCACACGAGGGAAGGCCGTGCATTTCTTCCAGGCAATGGCGCATTCTTTAGCATGCTGCATTCGACAAAGAAGCTCTCTCCATTTTGCGCAGTGGCAACAGGCACGACTGCAACACACGCACGTGTAGGCAGCACCTGCAGGTCCCAAACCGTTAACCAATTTTTAGATAGCACCAATTTTTTATGTAGTTGCTTTCCCTTCATCCATAACCCCTTTTTTCCTTTCTTTATATCGGGTGGCTCTCCTCCATTGTTCTGTCATTTTACTCCCCAGTGTCTGAGCAGGCACTGGGAATCGTTTCCAGAGGAAGGGTACTGCTGAAGCTACAACATTTACTCTCAGGGAAAAGAGAGTATGTGAAAGAATACATACTTCCTTTCTTTTTCCTGTTGTTTTTTTTTTTAAATCTCTGAAATCAACGCTGCGGCCTGGCAGCAAATAACTATGGGAGTAATGATGATTCCTCATCCTCACTGTAACGTTGTAGTTAATGTCATAAAGAAGCAATTTCCCCAGGCAGTGGCCATTTGAGATGGGAAGGGGCAGTAAGAGGAAGTTTTCCTTAGACTAGCTCTTCCCCCAGAACACCTCGCCATCCAGCAACAAATTCAATTCACCTGCTCCGCCTGATCAGTCAAACGCGCGTCCGACTCCAGCACACGTCACAGCGGTGGTTCTGACGTGGTTTGAGAATCACCTATCCGCAGAATATCTCGGGTTTGTACACTCAAATAACGCAGTCTTTTCCAAATAAGGCCCAGAGCTCACACTCCGAGTGCAGCCTAACAGCACCAGAGGGCCGGTAGGCTAAACATTCCCATCCTGGCAACAGGACTGACCCGGGCAACAGTAAGCATCCCTTCTGCACTTTCGTCGTGAACATCAACATAAGGAAACAGAGACCTCCTCGATCCAAGTTTGAAGAAACAAACACAAAGGTCACCCAAGCGGGTTGTTTTCAGCAAACTAACGGAGAAATTAAGGTGACAACCGCGTGCATCCAGAGTTAGTCAGATCCCGAAGGCAGTTCCTTTGGGAAACGCAGGAGCAGCGCGCCAGATGACGGCTACCTTACAGCGCACCCCTCAGAGGCACTGCTACGAAAGGAAGGCAGAAGGTTGGAACTCAAAATAACTCGCAAGGCGCCCGTTAAGGGGGAAGCTTTAATTTCCTGAGCAGAACCTCCCCCCTGAAGGCAGCCCAGGGACTCTTTGCTTCCCTAGGGAGACGGCAGGGACGGGGCAGGGCGGTGGGATGGAGGGACACAGGGCCAGATGGACGGCCAGACGGCCGGATGGATGGACAGACGGACGGCCAGACGGCCCAAAAGGCCTGAGCAAGGGCTGAGGAGCGGGAGGGAAGGGCAGGGCGAGGGGAAGGGGAAGGGCGGCCCTGGGCCTGACAGGGCACCTTGGGCCTAACCCCGGGCAGCAGCTCCCCATCTCACAGGGCCCACGGGGGGCTGCCTGTAACAGGAGATGCGGGCAGGTAAATTTTACAAGCACTGCATCACAAATACCCTGCAACACCTGAACTATTCACTGGGACAGCCTCCTTCCTCACCTCCTGAAAGCTCCAGCTGGCAAACCAAGGACAAAATGAAAGGCAGATGTGGAGGACCTCGTAAGATACTGTTTTGTTCCCTACGTGCCCACTGCTGGTGACACGTAATGCCTCCTGTTCCCAAACGACATCGGCACGTTACATCTTTACTACATGCTGAAAGGAACTCAGCAACTTGAACACAACTTAGAATTACCCATCCCGGCAGCAGGCTGTCCAGCTGAAGCTGCTTTAGCCAATCAAGTGTGTCACGCTGCCCCTCAAAGGTTTCTTCCTGGGAACGTCTGCTGTGACACTCCTGACGTATTACTTCTCGGAATGGCAGAACTGCGCTGGGTAGGCCCCACAGCAAGACTCGTATTTCTGTCCTTCCCTTTCAGGAAAGGATCTCCCACCTTGAATTTATTAATTTTCATGATGATGATACACAAATTGAAGTTTTGAAAAACTGAATGCTGATTAACAGATTTCTAGCACAGCCTGTGCATCAAAATTCATTTCTCTCCATTTAGGTAATCTTAGTTTCTGAGTTACAGTTACAGTCAAAATTTTTCTTCTTCGATTTTTTTCTTTTTCTTTTTTTTTTTTTTTTTTTTTGTGATCAGAAAAACGAGGGGACTGGCTGTCCCAAGTCAGCCGGGGAACTTCTCTTTGGTCGATGCATCAAGCAACTCAGCTCTCTTGGGGAAACTTAAATAGAAAAGACAGATCTCCAAACGGATAAAAAAAATAAATCAAATGATAAAAACCCAACCGACACATCTGATACCCCAGCTTATTGAACAGCACAAGGGTTTAATCTACAGGCTCTGTCCAAAGCAGCAAGAAGTGACAGATTTAATCCAAACCAGTTGCCCGCTCTCACTCTCTGATCTGGAGACGTTATTGGACAAGCATGCATAGCAGTAACACTTGTAAACACTGGGTTACTGCACCACAGCCCCAAATCCCTCACGGGCCCACTAAGATACTTTTACTGACTGATCCACAATAAACACTCCCAAAAAGATTCTCAACAAGCTAAACCCTGTTTAGAAAGAATCTGAGGAACCTGTCACTGCAGCAACAAAGGGCTGCAATTGTATGCAAAATCTCCAACACCCTCCTTAGCACCCTGCTAGCTCAAGGACTGTGTGGGGCTTCCGTGCCCTGAACGAGTCCACCCTGGCCACATAACGCAGATGTAATGGTCAAGAAAGCACATAGCGTTATCGAAACTTATCAGATCCACAGCAAAAGGAAAAGCCCACGCTTCTATATTTCTCCTCCTTCTCCATTCACAGAAGGAAGAGACTGAAAACAGGCAGATTTGTGGTTTACATTTACAGTTAATGTGAAAAATGGCTATTTGTGAAATACATCACGTATTGTTTCAAGCTACAAACAACTCGCTCCCACAAAGGAAAGACTTTTGACCTCAGCATGCAACCCCAGTTACAAATAACTTCCTATCTACCAGTGGGCCGCGTTCCCCTGGCACTCAGTCACTCCGCAGCACGGCAGCCACCTTTGTTCTAAGGATGGCAAATTCTACTTAGAAACGCTCTGTAGAAGAGTGATGTTGTCCCCTTTTAACACGATCCAGCCTGCAGCAAAGAGAAGGGAAAGAGGGGATTAGAGAGAGCCCAGAACCTGAGAATAATCTCGTGTTTTCAGAAAGTGTTTTGTGTGGTTGAGCAGGGTTTTGCCCATCATGCAGAGTGCAGGCCGCCTGGTATTACACGTTTCAAAGACCAGAACTGGTCTCAGGCAGGGACAGATTCTCCTTCATCCAGCAAAATCAGCAGCTCAAAAATCATCAGGGACAGAGATGTAGCCAGGAATTGCTCACTGAACTTCAACAGCAAGGCTCGTCACACGGTTGGTACGTCTCAGTGCTGCTACCTAGAAGGCTCACCCGGGCAGGTTTCAGACCGCGCGTCACTCGGGTTGCACAGACACACGACACACCCAGCTGTTTCCTTGATTTTGCCTTGGAGTGAATCTCCTCTGCGTCGTCCAGCGCCAAATTCACGTACTCGTCAAAGCCCTAGAAATCGGCAACAGTGGCAATTAGTTCAGCAACAACACGAACCATCGTCAGCTGTGCTGACCCAGGCTGGACAACGAAGACTAATTGTTAGAGAAGCACGATTTCTTTTTTCCCTTGGGCTAGTTTTTCTTGACAAGAAAAAATAGGATTGTGAATGAGGGAAAACAAACTAACGATGTAACGTGGGGTCGTGCTGACACTCACGATGATGCAGCCTTCTATCCGCACGTTCACTTGCTCAGCCACACCTGGATCCTCGAGCTCTGCAGAACGAAGGAGGAGAGTAAATTGGAACACAAACACCGCGAGCAGTTTTGTTCTCTCTCGTGTGTTCAGAAATACCCGCTAACCATAGCCGCTAGAGCTCCCAAAAACTCCAAGGAGCAACTCTCAGGGGCAGTTTCAATTAACAGTCTGACATTTTAGAGTCTTATATGACTGAGTGAATACTACACGTTTGCTGAAGGACACGTTTCCAGTCACAAGGGAACACTCCTGCACGCCCGGCTGCACGATCCCACTCCCGTTAACACGAGGGGGAAACGCCGGGCTGCGCAGCAGCTCCTTGTACCCACCACCACGCCGCACAGCTCTCCATTCCCCACAAACCTGCCCCGAGCAACGGGTGGGAGCCGAAAACTCAGCGAGGGAGATCCCCGGACCCTCCCCGCTCCCCCCACCCCCTCCAAATCCCCATCCCCATCCCCTCCCCGTCCTCTCCCCCCGCTACTCACGCTCTGCAGGTAGCGGAAGATGAGGTTCTGGGGCACTGCGTGAAGGGCTCAGCACGGGGACAAGAGCTCCAGGCCCGGGACAAGGCCTCAAGACAAGGCCTCAAACCCTGCAACGAGGCCCCAGGGCCCCGGGACAAGGCCTCAAGGTCCGGGCCGAGACCCCTGAGGCCCGGGCCGCCCCCCACCCGCTCCCCCGTCGCTCCCCGGCCGCAGGAAGGCTACGATGGGCTGCACCATCACCGTCTGCACCTTCTGGTCCTGCCCGCGGTACGCCATGGCTGCCGCCGCCTCGCTGCTCCCGCCGCCCCTGCTGGGCCGCCTCCGGAAGCCCCTGAGGCCGGGCGGGAGCGCACAAGGGACGCTGGGATGCTGGAAGAGCGTGGGGGGCCGCTCTAGCAGGCCGGGAGGACCGCGTCTCTATGGTCGCAGGCAGGAGTCCCTGCGCCAGCTTTATTGGTGAGCAGCGAGGCTGGGGGGGGGAGGGGGGCAAGACAGCCTTAAATAAAATACAAATATAAAAAGTGTTATAAATGGCTGTTATAAATCCAAATAGGATTACAATCAAAGTTTACAATTTATTAAACGAATAGAGGCAAGCAAGCAGCGCTGGGTGCGCCGGGAGTCTCTGCTCCCCCAGGACGCACACCTGTTACGTAAGGCGGCTGGTTTTGATGCTCCCAGGCTAATACATATTCATTACTACTTCGAGAAGAGGCAGGGTTATTAGAATTGGTTTCCGGAATCTGAAACCCCTCCCAGGGGCGCCTGCGTACCAGTCTCTGGTGGTCTCTCGGGGCTTGCTCGGGCTGAATGCTGGTTGTCTTCCTCCCAGGCTTTTGTCCTTCAATTGTCCTTCATCTCCCCCTTCCTCCTCGTTTGGGAGCCTCTGCGCCGGATTTCAGAAACTCTAGCAACATCCCCTGCAGTAGTCAGCACTTTTCCCTAAAAACCCCTTTGTTCTCTTATCACCTAGACCCGGGCCTCGATGTTAACCCTTCAAATCCCTTAGTGACACGAATTGCTGGACCATTCCTTACAAAAGGAAGGATAAAATATGTAGAGGAGCAATGGCACACGCGAAAGCCCAGCGCCGCGGGCACAGGCAGCGAAGGTTGACGGCAGAACAGTGCTCGGTTTGAACACGGAGAGGGAAAGCGAGGGGAAGGTGGCCGAAGCCGGCCGCAGTCTCTGAGCTCTCCTCCTCCTGATTGTTTTCTCTCAAAGACATTTCTGTCTGTGTGCGGGCACCCGGAGCCGGCAGAAGTCCCCGTGAAGTCCTTCGGCAGGACGGAGGGCTGCGTGGGCTCCAGTGAGAGAGGGAGTTAGGAGAATCTTATCAAGTAGAGATAGAGCGCTGACGGCATTAAACTAGGATGCTACTTAGTGTCTTTGCTAACTATGGTGCATTGTGCCAATTAACTAAAGCAAGAAGCCTTGGGCCCCTTACCCAGGTCAGTCTCCTAATAAGAGAGCGAGCCTATCTTAAGAAACTGGGAGAAACTGGTCCTGCAGGTGGACAAGAGCCAAGGAGCAACTGAGTCTGTGCAAAGACAAGAGGTCAACTAGCGGTGACGAGGAAGAGTCATCAATCTTCATGCCCACGACCTCCCGTGCTGCCCAGCGCTGAATAAACATACCTACTTTACAATCTCACTGATTGTGGAGTCCGTTTTCCGCAAGTCGCCAGCAGCAGTTTCTTCCGCAGAGGTTTTCCCAGAGCCGCTTCAAAGCTTCCCTCGCGGAGCTGGGGCGTCGCAGGGGGTCATCAAAGCACGCACGTACACACACACACACACACACACACACACACACAGGCGTTGTTGTCCAAACAGAAAGTATTTACAACAAATTCGACAAGCGGTTTTTCTCTGCCAGCAGCAAATGCCTGAGGGCCCCTACAGCTTCACAAATCATAGCACAAAGAGCCTAAAGTTCCTCTAAAATTTAGGGAAATAATTCAAAATAGATCTGCTAGGGGAAAACGATCACTGGCGGCAGGGTACACAATACACCCGAGCCTCAGCTCTCCTCCGCAGAGTCAGTGCCCACGCCCAAGTGCGACGCTGATGGCACCCGAACATTTGCTGTAGCAGGCAGCAGAGCCAGCAGCTCAGGGGAGCAATTTTAAAAACCAGGAGGCACTTAAACCAACCCTTAATTGACCCAGTTACTGCAGGAGAGTCCCGACTACTCGCCCTGGAGTCCTACTGTCACCAGCAAAAAGCACCAACCAAAGCTTGGGGGAACTTTGGTACAGCACAAGAGAAGGGAGTGGGGGTAGCGTAGCCGTATCGCAGAGCTGCTGCTTTTCACACCATTTTATCATCCCTGATAATTGAAAGTAAGGCCGGGTGGGCTGACCCCACCACCACCACTCCTGGCAGCATGTTTGGTCCACAACGCTAGAATAATTATTCTGCTCCCTCCCGCCCCTACAGCTTCATCATCTGAAAAGATTACAGTCAAAACAATGGCATACACAAATAAAAGTCAAGAGTTGACATAGTAACTCCGGGATTTGGGTATCAACTGTCCGAGAAATCAGAACACCCAGGCTTCACAATGTGCCCAACATCGAGCTGTGCCAAGGGGGGGCGGAAGGAAGAAGCTTTCCGTTTAAGCCTTCAGAGCATCGCTCCATCACTACGTCAATTCACAGCCACCACAGCGTGCCGATGGACATCTTTCTGTGCCAAAAGAAACAAGTGCTTTGTCCTCTTGATATCAAAGGTAGCCACCTATAGTTACGGAACCATGCACAAGACCTTAACTCTGACCAGCAGGGAAACTTAGGACAACTGAGTGCAGATCCTGCCAATTTCTACCAGTTCCAACTGTGCTTTAAGTCTCATTGCAAAGCCTCAGTTAGAAAAAGGATCACCTCGGGGTATCCAACAAGAAGAAGAGTTGTTTTTTTTTTGTTTTTTTTTTTTTTTTTTAATATACCATAGGACTATGCAGTTCAATCATCAATCATCTTGGAAAGCTCAAGGAGGAGGTCATCCTCATCCTTCCCTGGGTCCAAGTCGAGCTCGGCTTCCAGTATGCCGTCTGAGAGTTCCCAAAGTAGCGTCTCTAAATCCTCGTCTACAGATACGGGCGCGTTGCCTGTGGAACTCAGCCGGCGTGTCCTTGCTTCTTCTAGCTGGGAAGAAGCTGAAGTCGAGCTTGAGAACTCCATTGGCTCCACAGATTCTGCCTGGCTTCCAAGATGTGCTTCAGGTCTTGGCAGAGCAAGGAAGAGAACAATCAGTATATGCCATTTCTTAACGGGAAATCCCTTTTCTGCAAACCGGCTCTTAAAACCGTAGCCAACCCCTCCTGCACTTCAGTCTTACCCAGGGATTGTTATTCAATTAACCCAGGGCGACATTTAGAGCCCAATATATTAGCAGGTACATTTTTCAGTTTGGGGGTTTCTCTGTGAAGCCAGAGCACCTGGAGTCTAGCAAAGATGGTTCAATTGTTGTAGCAAGAGGCACTTTGCCACCTTGCTTAATTTTCCTGTAAAAATGTTAAGAAGTCTCCATCTGCAAATATCTGTTTGCTAAGTTAGTCATTTTTCCCACGGCACACTCAGCAGAGTTTGCTCCCCACTACAGGAAGCTGATCTGCAGCCATCACTTCCCTCTGCTCTCCCTGCACTCTTGTCACCTTGTATGTTTGTTCGGGTGGCATTCTTGAGGACCAAAAGGCAGAGGACACTACTCATCATTTATCACCTCACGAGGAAGTAGGAGAACTTCACCTCATCCTCATTTAGGTATTCAGACAGAGCAAGAAGTCACTGGAAAGCTGTACCGACTTGCAGCATTTAAAGAAAGTAAGTCTAATTAAGCATTCCTGCTAGCTGCTAGAAAGTCATTTCACGTGACTTATTCCTCTGATGGATTTGGGCTTTAATTATCTCAGAACCCTCCTTTTTTCCCCACGTGTGACAGAACTTATGTTTCACTGGGGATATACACCGATTGAGAAAAAGAACAAGTTGTGGTCATCACCTGTTTTGGGGATTTTCTTCAAGTCTGGTGGCTGGGACGTGCTCCAGCGTGGCTGGAACAGCCTAGAAAGCAGCAAAACAGCGTTTAGGACTCATGGGTAAAAGATTCCTTACTAGCTTTTTCCTCCATGCTGCTTCTCCTCTGGCATTGCGGAGCCTTAGCCAAAATACAAAACCAAGGTGCTCCTGAAGAAAGTTAATATTCACTTGGAGGTTACTAATGATCTTGTGTCTTTTAAGAACACAGCATTAATGGACAAAATCCTCCACACCAGAGAAATCACAGAATCACAGAGGACTAAGTAAATAGTGCCATTAATCTAATAAATATGGAAGGGTACTACAAGAATTCTGTAGGCAGCTACTGGATTTAAAAGGAAACAGAAAGCCTGTAGAACTTTTGAGTTTTCCATCTTTTCTCCTAGAGGAGGGTGTAAATTTTACAAGGGATCCATTTCTGCATTAGCCCCTGTCCTTACCATAGCTGCTTTTTTGGCTGGAGGTCCCATTGTGTCAGCGTCAGAGGCAGTCCGTGGCTTCACAGCTGCTACAGCAGAGGGAAAACTGCCAGGTGCCTTACGTTTCAGTGCCTTCTTCTTGGGGGAAGCGACTTTCCCATCCCAAGGCTTCGCAAACATGTTAAAGTTGGCTAGAGTAAAAGGAAGAGAGAACTGATACAGTCTTGCTCTGCCTCATGAAAAATCCACGTTCTCTTCCTCATTTCCACGGCCCGTCTACACAGTTAACTGTATTTGGCCAGCAGAATTACACTGCCATTGCCTGGATTCTCAGCAATATCTTCCACATAGTAAACTCCGTCTACCAACAATCCATACAAAGGAACAAAGGAACTGAATAGCTACAGTAAATCATAATCCAGGACGAGGGAAACTCAGACACAGAGCGATCCCAAGTGCAAGCAATACTCTAAGACGTTGTATGAAGTCTAGTAAGATTCACAAATGTTGACAGCTTTTGTATTTAAAGTCTTGCTCCCTCTAGGAAAGGAAAAGCAGCAGGTATAGTAAGACAAGAGAGTGTATGCAACTGTTGTACCAGCTTCCTCTCCCCTGCAGTGATGTCCCACAAAATCTATTAAGTTGTTCTACAAAATCCAAATTTGTAGAGTCATATTCTAGTCTCCCATTCCTGACCTAACGTCTGGCTGGCAGGAGAAGAAACGAAAGAAAGCTGGGTACTTGTTTTCTTTGTGTGTTTATTTCCTCGTGTCCCATGAGACAGAGAGAAAGGCTACAATGTGCAGTGCATGCAGCCTTTAAGCCCTCCTTATCTCCCTCACACAATCTCATTTTACAAAGTTGATATAATCTTAACAACGAGGCCTTTGATCCTCTGTCATTTTTGACAGAAACTGGCCCCCCACATTAAGACGCTGAAGCATGCTTTACAAACACATACACGTGTCAAGTTAAGCAACACATGCCAAAGAGGAAGGTGAACTTGAACTCAACGCAGGGAGGACTTCATACCATAAACAGATGGCAGAAAAAAACAGAATACCAAAATTAGACTAAAAAGCCCCTCAATGTGTTAATTTTCTAGTGGGAAATACAGAATACCATCACGTAATTAACGAAAACAGACATGGTTGCATGTTCTGGCCCTTCTTTGCCTTTGAACTTTGCAGCCTTAAACTCTTTTATCCTCTGCATTGAAGGAAAAAGCAAAGCAGATCCTGAGCAAACGGAACTTGCTCAATATGGGAAGCACCTCACCGGGGCAGGTATTAAAGCATCTTATTACCTGATAGCTTTGTGTTCCATAACGATTTCTGCCCGGCTGGGGCAGGTCCAGGTTGTGCTGGGGGAGCTGGCACATTTTCTCCACTCTGCTGCATCCGCAGAGCTTTCTCGCGCTTTATTTCTTCCAGGGTTTTAACACGCACTTCTCCTTCTGGCTTGGCTTTACCTGCCGGCTCCTTCGACTGCACTTTGCTGGGCCCGGAAAGAGTGAGCACGCTCTGCTTCTTGGGCTCACCCTCAATTTTTGCCCCTGCGCTGGGATCTTTGGTTTTACCATGCCATTCAGCCTGGGCTTTGGCTTGACATTCTCGTCTCTGAAGAGCTCTCTCACGACGGATTTCCTCCAGTGTTTTCACATGGACCTCTCCCTTTGGCTTAGCAGCCTTCCCTGTCATCATCAAGAAATGAGAAGCGCCAACATTTAAAGAGAGTCCAACAATAGTTTAAGTCTCCAAAATTTGTCACAGTACTAAGGAAAACTAAGCCTGAGCGTTCCCAATAACGCATCTTAGGACAATAGCCTAACATTCTCCTCCTCCTCTGAGCCACTTGTTGTATTTTGAAGACCAGCCCTATCCAGAGAGAGTTGCTACACAGAAATGCTAGTTTACTTGATTACTTTTTCAGACTGCATTTCAAATTCCTGCTCCCGGCAGTGGCTCTATTCTAATTGTATATGATGGTTCACAGAAGCAGCTTAAAACCTTGACAAGGCACAAGCGGAAAATAAACACACACCTAGAGCCAGATTTCTGATAGTGGCTGTCAGAAGAGCTTCAGCACTCGAGCAAGAGGAATCAGTTCTTTGTTTTCATTTGAATTCCTTTTTAGGGCTGTATGAAAACGGTCTAAGTTCACGGAAAGGAAGAAGGAGAAAGTATATTTAATAGCCAGTTGTTACCTTTCGCAGTACTAGTCCGTTGAGAAGGTAATCCTAGCCTCTCCTTCACAGACTTGGGAACTTGAACTGCAAAACAGAAAAAGACCAAATTAGGGAGGCTGCATAAACGTCAACTTTGTGTTCACATTCAAAAACAAGGCAGGAAAGGTAACTTTGAATCCCGGTGATTAAGACCTCAGCCAACATGCAAAAAGAAACATCGCAGGAAAAGGACAAACAGAAAGCCTAACTACAAAACCCGTGAATCACATCCAGATGCCTGTTTAGTAGCTGTACCTCTCTTTGGTGCTTTGTCAGCATTTCCCGGAACCTCCACCTTCTTCCCCAGCCTTTCAGCAAGGCTGCGCTTCACCGGAAGGGCGCTTACATCAGCTTCAGACAGAGAAAACAAGGAATATTTTAAGAACATTTCTTTGCAGGAAGATTTGAGAACAGTCAACCACAAGCTTCTATTTTTCAAGCATATTTTCATAAAATTGCCTTTCAGCTGCTAAATGGTTTTTTTGCCATTTCTGCAGTCAACACAGATCTCCACTGCAACGCATTTTCCTCTCATACGTCAAAAATACTCTTCAATGCAGTCATATAGAGAAGGCGGCACCTAAATAACAGCTCATAAAAAGTTCTTACCCACGGAGGCTTTCCGTTTTCCTTGTTTCTCAGCAAGATCTAGTCGAACCACAGGTTCCTCCCCTAAAACAAAAGTAAAATTTTTCTATTTCATAGAAACCAGTAGCCAATAGAAATAGTATACTGTTAGCCCATGTCCAAAAAAAACCCAGCAAGGCACTGTTTTGACAGCTAAACCACACAAACTCATATTTCAACTATAATTAACTTAGAAAAAGTATCCATAGTCTCAGTGTTTGCCTCAAATTCCAGCTGAATGTAGTCGAGAATGAATCTGAGTCTGCTTGACAGCTATACTTTGTGCAGAACAGAGCTGCATAAGCAAGCAGAATATTATTAGGTACAAATGCTGAGAAATATTCCTTTCTAAGGTGAATGTCTATGAGTAGAAGTACTTCTTCACTTCTTTCCCTTTCAAAGGAATTTGCACAACTCTAAACAATATAATTTATACACAGACTCCTATCGCACTACTGTCCACACGTGCCACTGTCAGCCTCTTTAAAGCTTCAGAAATTGCTTCTTACATAGCACTGTCCTCTAGAGCTCTTTCTTCTCGTTACTCTCCTGTTTTTCAGTTATCCCCCTATTTGCATACTGACACATTTTTTTCTTTCTCCTGCTACTGCACTTAACCTGAGCACCAAAGCTTTCCAGTACAACCAGGGACTTTCAGCATAAAAGCATGTTTTGAACAGAAGGCGGCAGCACCAGGAGGCTAACAGGGGTGAATTGCCTTCCTTCTTGCTTAACCTTCCAGTTTAGGAGTAATGAAATCAAAACAAAAGCATGAATTATTACCTTCCTCTGTAGACAGTGTCACAGTTCTCACCACTGTCCGGACATTTTCCTTTTCCGGAGCAGGAAAAATCATAGAATCGACGGGAGGAAGAGAAGATCTTGAAGGACCTTCTGCTCAGAGCAAGCAAAACATAAGGAAGTTTACCAAACAGAAAAAACTATCACGAAGAACAAAAAACTTTAATTATTCATTACTGTCAAACATACAGTGACCAGAGCATGCAAATAAGAGAGGTGACTAGTTTGCCTCTGGTTGCCCTTGGAATTCCCATCTAGAATACCAGCTGGCTGAGAATCAGGTTGCTCGATGCCCCCAGCTAAACATGGAAGTCTATCCCTCAAGCAGCTCCCAGCCACCATCACCTGCCATTCTGAAGCCAATCAAATTTCACTTCTTTGGCAAAATAGTTGGATTCACCAAAGCATAGCCAGCTACCCGGTATTACTGGAAGAGGTTTTTTTTGAAAGAAAAATCATCACACAGGATGAAGGTGAACCGGGTAAGGAAGCAGGGAATATTAACTCACCACCGTGTCTCTTAGTTTTTTCCTTCATTTTCTGCAATTTGATTTCTTCAAGTGTTTTTATTCCAAAATTCAGACCGTCCTCTGAAAACAGAAAACAGTTAATGAGACTAAGGCTTAGAGGCACTCACTGAGGACCACAGATCCTCAGGCTTCTTAGTGCTCAGGAACTTTCAGAAGTATTTAGAATAAAGCCTGTCAACACTCCTCACAAGTGAAACAACCATAGAATCAATGGCATTTTGCCCCTCCTTTCACCCTTCAGGGTAAAAACTGTAGTTTTAATTTTAATCCATTTACGTGATATTAGATCCCTCTATCGTTAGATATGGCTTTCAACAGTGGTTGCCAGGCTGCACGTGCAGCCATTTAAACTCCATGCTGTGACCCTGTTTTGTTCTCCAAAAGGAAAGAAAAGCAGTTCAACTTTCTGACCCAATGGGCACATGATGGTATCAGGGAGAAATGAGATCATGGAAATAACCGAGTCCATTCAGCACCCCTACATTCTGTTGTGTTTTTACGCCACATTGCTTTTGAGTTAATTGTCAAGTTATCCTGCCGATTTATCCTACTACAGGTGCTGGAATACCTTGTTTAGCAGTAGTAGCACTGGCTTTCCGAGTGGAAATCATCCGTAATCCATTTTGGCCTTCCTCAGCTGGTTGCTGGACGGGAGTTTTAGTTTCTTCTCCTTCCGCAGAAAGCTGGTCTGAAGGGGAAAAATCTATTCAGTTATGCATAGGCCAGATTGTTCGTGATTATGTAGCTCATGCAATGACACTTCAGTCCATGGTTCCTATAAAAAAGTTGGGTTTTTTTTGTTTTTTTTTTTTTTTTTAATACAGCTACACTGACCTGATGAACTCGTAAGTAGACTACCCTAGGACAAAACATCTAGGACTCTAGATTCTCTCTGCAGCTTTAACTACTACACAACATATTACTCTTCAGACAAAAAAAAAGGAATTTCCTTCCTAGTTTCACATAGAGCTTTACACAACAGACCAGCTAAAGCCAAGAGTGGTTCTAAGCTTTCCTCCAACATTTCAGGTTCTGTCCACTGACTGCCAGACAAAGCCACCAGTGACCTGAGCGGACTGCCTGCCCTATCGCTAGTCAGACCTCAGGTCATCTGTGATTTATACATTCATTTACAGCACAAATTCCTTCCAAGAACCAAAGACTTACACAATCATTTACAGCACAAATTCCTTCCAGGAACCAAACCATGCTCACCATCATCATCTTCATCATCATCTGCAGCATTGATTACAACTGGAGGGTGTGTAGGGCTTGGGACATTTTCCGAGTTTTCCACTTTCATCACCCGCCTTAGCTATGGAGAGGGATTGGACTGGACAGAAAGTTTGTTTTGCTGCAGTGACATCTGAGCCACTTTCAAATCATCGTCCGCGGACTCAGGCGGACTTGGCAGTGTAGCTAGAGGAAGAGGAGGATCATCAGTAATATGGCAGTTTAAAACTTTGACCACAATGCACGAAGATGGTAGCTAAGGCAGATAACCTGCACAGGCAATGAATGCAGCATCTCCTTTTGCCCATCCCGCCACTGTTTACACCGTGAACAATGACTTGCCTTCAAACAACAACACATCTCCCTGCCACCCAGCAGAAGACGAAACAACAGAAAGCAAACTGCAAGGCAAATATCACACAAAGCAGAGAGAAGCTGAGCATGAAAGCAGAAAACAAATACCAGCAGTACAGCAGCAGTACACTCGGTTTAGCTGACCACCTAGGACTGCAGACCTTTTCCTGCACTCACAAATGAACGGTTACCTGATGTCTCCTACACTATTGGCACCCACTAAGTAATATGCAAAATTAATTCTTCAATACTTAAAGAAAAAGGACCTAAACTCACTCTTGCTTGGTGGTAAGAAGACGCCATCGATGTAACGTCCCTTTGCGTGATGAAAAGCACAGTTGGCTTTCTGACAGCCTACTGGCTGCTTCTCCCAGTAGCAGGGAATCTCAGCGCGCTTTTTCTGAAGACAGAAAGAAAGACAAGCTCGTGATAACATGCACCTAAGGTTTGCAAAGAGATGCACAGTTCCAGGTCACGACAGCGATAGGGCTGTCACAATACAGTGCTGAAACATCATTCCAAAGGTCAGTTTATCACGGAAGTATAGTATTTCCGGGCATATTCACAAAGTTTGCAGAAGCTGTAACCACTATGCACGTTTAGCCTTGTCATCATTCAGTTTGAGAAGACAGGCACTCTCAGACATCAGTTTAGGGTGGGTTAAACTAATACACCCAGGATTATACTAGGATTATTCAGAGGGAAAAAGAACATCTTAAATTGCCTACGTTAACTCTATCCAGAACTACTTCTCGGAGACTTCGTTCTTCTGCACCTTTAACTTTCCCCACTGCTTCCTAGCCCAGGCAGCTAGAACAGCATTATCTGAAGGACTCCGGGACACAAGAGACCTGATAGATCATTATCAAGCCTGCTCTCAGGAGGCTAGTACAGCCTGTTTATTACCCCCCTGCTCCAGCAGGTTTTAGCAGTCTAGTTAGCGGTTATTCTGCATCTGTTGAGAAAATACTGTCGGCGTCTAATAAAAGAAAATCTTGCTAAGACATACCTAAGGCATTGATTTTATTTCCCTCTCCTTCCTCCCACCCCCTCCCCTGCTAACAGAAACCAGTGTAATTCCAAAGCAAAGGACTCTGTCCTGCAAAAGCACAATCAGCACACCTACAGCACTGAAAAATGCTTTTGTTGATTTATTTTGAGAACACATCTTTAGGCACTCACATCGATTTCCATGTGTCTGAATCGGCAGACATTCCTGAAACAACGACCCTCCTGCCACAGCGTGCAGACTGTCTCGTTCCCCAGAGCAGCTTCACAGTGGCGGAAGGAACAGTTGTCTCCCTGTAACCAAAAGGAAACCAACAAGGAAAATATAGTACAGCCTCAAAAACGTCCATGCTACTGCCTCAGGTTGCTACGATTGAATTCAGAATCTATCTGGTTATCACGTTAACCAAAGACCAGTGTGCCTCCTCCTCCTACTCTACCCCTTCCTGAAAAAAAAGAAAAAAAAAAAAAACAACAACAAAAAAACAAAGCAAAGCAAAGCAAAAGAAACCCAGCCATACCTTGGTACAGGTAGAATAGAAATAGAAGTAGCAATCGTCTCCTTGTTTAGACATGCCGACAAGTTCTGATAACAAGCTCGGGTTCTCTCCACAGGGACTTCCTCTGCTCTTGGAGAGAGCTGTCTTCACCCTTGCTTGGGCTGAAAGTCTTCCACTGGCTTGTGATCAGTGAAATCTTCTTTTTAAAAGTAACCCTAAACAAAGTACCAACAAGTGAAAAATAATGAGTAACAAGCATTTTTCCAGCTTTCTTCTGTTCATCAAATTAGTCTCTTGAGGAGAGCAATGCCTTGAAATCAGCTGTTACGGGAACTAACACAATATTAAACTAAAGTTCTGTAAAGCTGCCAGGAGCTTTGTCAGCAAGTGTTCTCTTCCACGTCCTCAATAATATGCCTTGGAGCACATCCGGAAGCCTGAAAAGGGAGTCACTTCTTCAAAAACCACCTGATCATACATGCAAGGCAATGATCAACTATGGCTACGAGTAACTTCTACAGAACGCAGTATGACGCATTAAATAGCACGTTCCAGTCACTGTGGGTCTTCGAGTTCACCTACCTGGACAACCTCAGCAAAGTTATCGATCTTCAAAGACTTCCAGTTAACTTCTCCTGGAGGCCGAACCAACACTGAATCCGTGAATTAATGATAAAGGGGTAGGAAGAATTTGCCTCCTCACTTTGCCAAGGGAGCCTCTCATCCACAATTCAAACATAGGATGTGCTTTTAAACAGCTTATAACTAATGGAGGAAGCAAGTCCATCTGAACACTCTCTCAGACTGGAGACAGCCAGGGTTAGTTAGCTCTTCAAAAAATAAAAACCAAAAAAAAAAACACCACAAAACAAAACAAAAACAAAAAAACCCAGTGCATTTAGAGATGAACTCGTGATTCAAAGTGGCTGCAAAAATGAGGCTCCATCTTCCACAGCCAGAAAATTTGACTTTTTTTTTTTTTTTTTAATTCAAAATTCAGTATGTTCCAATCTCTGGTCTTCAAGATTTCTTCACCTATTAAGAAAACACTAAAACCTTTCCCCGTCTTTATTACCTGTACAGCAAAAAACACACCAGTGCACAGAAATACACAAATGTGCATACGCATACACACATATGTGTTTAGACACACACACGAGGAGTGAGTGATAGAAAGTTAGCGAGAGCGACAGTGGAAATCAGAAGTTTTGCCTTTTTGACACAGAGAGCGCGTAAAAACTCTCTCATTTTGAGGGAACTAGAAAAAAATGGAGGATCTACCAAATATTTTGATGAGTATGCCTTCGAGGCCAATGCTTTATACCATGAGTGATCTGGGGGCCAGCACACAAATATGCATACATATGTATCACACAGTATCACGGATTTCTAGGTTGGAAGAGACCTCAAGATCATCGAGTCCAACCTCCGACCTAACACTAAGTACTCCACTAAACCATATCGCTAAGCTCTACATCTAAACGTCTTTTAAAGACCTCCAGGGATGCTGACTCCACCACCTCCCTGGGCAGCCCGTTCCAATGCTTAATAACCCTTTCGGTAAAGAAGTACTTCCTAACATCCAACCTAAAACTCCCCTGTCGCAACTTTCGCCCATTCCCCCTCGTCCTGTCACCAGGCACGTAGGAGAACAGACCAACCCCCACCTCTTTACAGCCTCCTTTAAGGTAACTGTAGAGAGCGATAAGGTCGCCCCTGAGCCTCCTCTTCTCCAGGCTGAACAAGCCCAGCTCCCTCAGCCGCTCCTCGTAAGACTTGTTCTCCAGACCCCTCACCAGCTTGGTCGCCCTTCTCTGGACTCGCTCGAGCACGTCCATGTCCTTCCTGTAGCGAGGGGCCCAAAACTGAACACAGTACTCAAGGTGCGGCCTCACCAGAGCCGAGTACAGGGGGACAATCACTTCCCTAGACCTGCTGGCCACACTGCTTCTTATACAGGCCAGGATGCTGTTGGCCTTCTTGGCCACCTGGGCACACTGCTGGCTCATATTCAGCCGACTGTCAACCAACACTCCCAGGTCCTTCTCGGCCAGGCAGCTTTCCAGCCACTCATCTCCCAGCCTGTAGCTCTGCTTGGGGTTGTTGCGCCCCAGGTGCAGGACCCGGCACTTGGCCTTGTTGATCTTCATACAGTTGACCTCAGCCCATCGCTCCAGCCTATCCAGATCAAATATGTACATGCATACAGGATAAACATATCTATACACACAAGCGTGCACAGTATATGTCGTATGGTATCCATATCGAGAACAACTCGTAGCCCTGATCAGACACGTAGAGTTGCAATCAATTAACAGCAGCAAGACAGCAGATCAAGGATACAGCAAGCTTTGAGAGGCAGGGCAATGCTCACTTTGCCAGTGGCATGGCTGCATGATACCAAGAATTTTGAATTAGTTTGATTTTTTGGAAGCAATTTGTTTTCTTTCTGCGCTGTAGCAAATACCACAGGTTTGCCATCACGTGCTGTTCCCTAATCCATATATCCATCATCATCCATTGCTGCAAGATCATGAAAGGTTAGAAAAGATGACTTAGGTCCAATTTAACAGCCAATGATTTTTCAATGACCAGAGCTGCAACAGATTTTATTTAGCCACAAGCAGGTTTTTTTTTTCTGATGTGAAGTCAGATATTTTGATTTTTTTTTTAAGACACTAAATGTCATAAAACCTGCAACCAGACCAGATAAAGTTCAAATTAGAGTGATTCTGAAGCCTTTCATTAAAATGCTGCACATTTCTGTGCAAATTATTTCTGACTCTTCTGGACAAAAGCGGATGAAATAGTTCTTACAAATTAATAATAAAAGGTTGGAACCTTTTACTCACACAAACACTAGTGAATTTTCCAGGAAGTATTATTTTGGCAGGGAATTTTCCCAAATCTAAAGTAAAGAGGGGAAAAGTTGGGTTCCCGTATTAGTTGTTGGTTTTGACTGCTTGACAAAGGGAATAAAAACAGTAGTTAAGTGCAAGGTTTCCTTCTCTTCTTTAGTATTGAGAGGAATCGTCACTTCTGACCTTTAGCACCTTCAGAAACACACTTAGTGCCATGCAGATTCCTCTGCATCTACTTCTAAAAATTACTGGTGCTCCTTAGCATGGAAGTTGGACTTGAAATCTTTCCCAGACTGAGCTCTTTTGAATGCCCAAGGAGCTCATCATTTTGCTTGTTGCCTTCCATTTTCCTGAACAGACCCAGAACGCTGTTCAGGATATGAATGGATCTGGTCTAAGGAATGGGAAGAAAGCAAAAACCAAGGATACCTCACAGCCCTAAATGCCATAAAAAGCAGTCTCATTTTAAAAAAGATCTCCAAAGCTTTTTTTTTTTTTTTTTCTCCTTGTTGTGACCCTGCTTTTTAATCACCCAGCATCAGCCTTGCTGCAAAACAGTCTCCGCTGATTTACCTGCTTGTTAAAGCACCCCACAGGCTGCAAGTGTTGTGTGCTAGGTGTCAAATTATATTTAACGGTGCATAGGTAAACCATTCATCTTCCCATGGTCAAAGCACAGAAGAGCCTCCTGCTAACACAGCTCATCCTTGCTGTAACTGCTTTTAAACCTATTTGTTGGTAAGAAAAGAGCTCAGTACACCACCTTCACAGGGCAAAAATTCACATGGAAGAGCAGAAAAACCCAGAAGTGCTTCCTGAACTTCACGTTACCAACAGCACCATCGGATTTAGATCCTTGCCTGGCATCCAGGATGCACGGCCTGCAAGCACTGCTGCGATGTGGAAGTGCCAAGGCAGGTTTTTGGCCTGCCCTAAAACACTTTTTTTTTTTTTTCTTTTACAAACAATACAAAGAGTGTGCCAGGTATGCTGTAATGCCCGTGTGCCAGGTCAATAGAGGATATCCAAACAACAGAGGCGCTTCTCCTAATTTCTGGCGTGAAAACACTTTCACAGCATTCTTTTCACGAAGAAACCCCTCTCTATCTTCTCCAATGCTCCAGGACCTGCTGCAGCTGCAGCGGCTGCGCTGGTACCAGCCGCATCTTTGACAAATCTTTTCAACGGTTCTGCTTTACCTCGGCACAGTTGAGGTCACTCCTCTTCCTCTTCCAGCTGAGGAAGCAGCTTGCGGGCTCTGCCACACGGTCGGTGCAGAAGCGAAAGCTGGGAACACAGCAGTCAAACTCTCACTGCTAACGAAGCCACCAGGGCAGAGGGCTGACACAGACCCGCCAGAGGCGAACCGTACCCGCTCTCCCTCCCGGCTGCGAGGCTCGCCACAGCAGCCCCGACCCGAAGCGCTCACAATGCTTTGCTTGGTGATGTCACCGATGAGTCAGAGTCCCCAGATGAGCATCTGCCTTGCCACTCTTTAATGTTGGTGTTGTTTTTTGGTTGGTTGCTTGCTTGCTTTTGAAACTTATGTAGGTTATGGTAAACCTTCAGGTAAACCACAGATCAATGGGGAAGAAGTCCCACACGAGGGAAGGCCGTGCATTTCTTCCAGGCAATGGCGCATTCTTTAGCATGCTGCATTCGACAAAGAAGCTCTCTCCATTTTGCGCAGTGGCAACAGGCACGACTGCAACACACGCACGTGTAGGCAGCACCTGCAGGTCCCAAACCGTTAACCAATTTTTAGATAGCACCAATTGTTTATGTAGTTGCTTTCCCTTCATCCATAACCCCTTTTTTCCTTTCTTTATATCGGGTGGCTCTCCTCCATTGTTCTGTCATTTTACTCCCCAGTGTCTGAGCAGGCACTGGGAATCGTTTCCAGAGGAAGGGTACTGCTGAAGCTACAACATTTACTCTCAGGGAAAAGAGAGTATGTGAAAGAATACATACTTCCTTTCTTTTTCCTGTTGTTTTTTTTTTTAAATCTCTGAAATCAACGCTGCGGCCTGGCAGCAAATAACTATGGGAGTAATGATGATTCCTCATCCTCACTGTAACGTTGTAGTTAATGTCATAAAGAAGCAATTTCCCCAGGCAGTGGCCATTTGAGATGGGAAGGGGCAGTAAGAGGAAGTTTTCCTTAGACTAGCTCTTCCCCCAGAACACCTCGCCATCCAGCAACAAATTCAATTCACCTGCTCCGCCTGATCAGTCAAACGCGCGTCCGACTCCAGCACACGTCACAGCGGTGGTTCTGACGTGGTTTGAGAATCACCTATCCGCAGAATATCTCGGGTTTGTACACTCAAATAACGCAGTCTTTTCCAAATAAGGCCCAGAGCTCACACTCCGAGTGCAGCCTAACAGCACCAGAGGGCCGGTAGGCTAAACATTCCCATCCTGGCAACAGGACTGACCCGGGCAACAGTAAGCATCCCTTCTGCACTTTCGTCGTGAACATCAACATAAGGAAACAGAGACCTCCTCGATCCAAGTTTGAAGAAACAAACACAAAGGTCACCCAAGCGGGTTGTTTTCAGCAAACTAACGGAGAAATTAAGGTGACAACCGCGTGCATCCAGAGTTAGTCAGATCCCGAAGGCAGTTCCTTTGGGAAACGCAGGAGCAGCGCGCCAGATGACGGCTACCTTACAGCGCACCCCTCAGAGGCACTGCTACGAAAGGAAGGCAGAAGGTTGGAACTCAAAATAACTCGCAAGGCGCCCGTTAAGGGGGAAGCTTTAATTTCCTGAGCAGAACCTCCCCCCTGAAGGCAGCCCAGGGACTCTTTGCTTCCCTAGGGAGACGGCAGGGACGGGGCAGGGCGGTGGGATGGAGGGACACAGGGCCAGATGGACGGCCAGACGGCCGGATGGATGGACAGACGGACGGCCAGACGGCCCAAAAGGCCTGAGCAAGGGCTGAGGAGCGGGAGGGAAGGGCAGGGCGAGGGGAAGGGGAAGGGCGGCCCTGGGCCTGACAGGGCACCTTGGGCCTAACCCCGGGCAGCAGCTCCCCATCTCACAGGGCCCACGGGGGGCTGCCTGTAACAGGAGATGCGGGCAGGTAAATTTTACAAGCACTGCATCACAAATACCCTGCAACACCTGAACTATTCACTGGGACAGCCTCCTTCCTCACCTCCTGAAAGCTCCAGCTGGCAAACCAAGGACAAAATGAAAGGCAGATGTGGAGGACCTCGTAAGATACTGTTTTGTTCCCTACGTGCCCACTGCTGGTGACACGTAATGCCTCCTGTTCCCAAACGACATCGGCACGTTACATCTTTACTACATGCTGAAAGGAACTCAGCAACTTGAACACAACTTAGAATTACCCATCCCGGCAGCAGGCTGTCCAGCTGAAGCTGCTTTAGCCAATCAAGTGTGTCACGCTGCCCCTCAAAGGTTTCTTCCTGGGAACGTCTGCTGTGACACTCCTGACGTATTACTTCTCGGAATGGCAGAACTGCGCTGGGTAGGCCCCACAGCAAGACTCGTATTTCTGTCCTTCCCTTTCAGGAAAGGATCTCCCACCTTGAATTTATTAATTTTCATGATGATGATACACAAATTGAAGTTTTGAAAAACTGAATGCTGATTAACAGATTTCTAGCACAGCCTGTGCATCAAAATTCATTTCTCTCCATTTAGGTAATCTTAGTTTCTGAGTTACAGTTACAGTCAAAATTTTTCTTCTTCGATTTTTTTCTTTTTCTTTTTTTTTTTTTTTTTTTTGTGATCAGAAAAACGAGGGGACTGGCTGTCCCAAGTCAGCCGGGGAACTTCTCTTTGGTCGATGCATCAAGCAACTCAGCTCTCTTGGGGAAACTTAAATAGAAAAGACAGATCTCCAAACGGATAAAAAAAATAAATCAAATGATAAAAACCCAACCGACACATCTGATACCCCAGCTTATTGAACAGCACAAGGGTTTAATCTACAGGCTCTGTCCAAAGCAGCAAGAAGTGACAGATTTAATCCAAACCAGTTGCCCGCTCTCACTCTCTGATCTGGAGACGTTATTGGACAAGCATGCATAGCAGTAACACTTGTAAACACTGGGTTACTGCACCACAGCCCCAAATCCCTCACGGGCCCACTAAGATACTTTTACTGACTGATCCACAATAAACACTCCCAAAAAGATTCTCAACAAGCTAAACCCTGTTTAGAAAGAATCTGAGGAACCTGTCACTGCAGCAACAAAGGGCTGCAATTGTATGCAAAATCTCCAACACCCTCCTTAGCACCCTGCTAGCTCAAGGACTGTGTGGGGCTTCTGTGCCCTGAACGAGTCCACCCTGGCCACATAACGCAGATGTAATGGTCAAGAAAGCACATAGCGTTATCGAAACTTATCAGATCCACAGCAAAAGGAAAAGCCCACGCTTCTATATTTCTCCTCCTTCTCCATTCACAGAAGGAAGAGACTGAAAACAGGCAGATTTGTGGTTTACATTTACAGTTAATGTGAAAAATGGCTATTTGTGAAATACATCACGTATTGTTTCAAGCTACAAACAACTCGCTCCCACAAAGGAAAGACTTTTGACCTCAGCATGCAACCCCAGTTACAAATAACTTCCTATCTACCAGTGGGCCGCGTTCCCCTGGCACTCAGTCACTCCGCAGCACGGCAGCCACCTTTGTTCTAAGGATGGCAAATTCTACTTAGAAACGCTCTGTAGAAGAGTGATGTTGTCCCCTTTTAACACGATCCAGCCTGCAGCAAAGAGAAGGGAAAGAGGGGATTAGAGAGAGCCCAGAACCTGAGAATAATCTCGTGTTTTCAGAAAGTGTTTTGTGTGGTTGAGCAGGGTTTTGCCCATCATGCAGAGTGCAGGCCGCCTGGTATTACACGTTTCAAAGACCAGAACTGGTCTCAGGCAGGGACAGATTCTCCTTCATCCAGCAAAATCAGCAGCTCAAAAATCATCAGGGACAGAGATGTAGCCAGGAATTGCTCACTGAACTTCAACAGCAAGGCTCGTCACACGGTTGGTACGTCTCAGTGCTGCTACCTAGAAGGCTCACCCGGGCAGGTTTCAGACCGCGCGTCACTCGGGTTGCACAGACACACGACACACCCAGCTGTTTCCTTGATTTTGCCTTGGAGTGAATCTCCTCTGCGTCGTCCAGCGCCAAATTCACGTACTCGTCAAAGCCCTAGAAATCGGCAACAGTGGCAATTAGTTCAGCAACAACACGAACCATCGTCAGCTGTGCTGACCCAGGCTGGACAACGAAGACTAATTGTTAGAGAAGCACGATTTCTTTTTTCCCTTGGGCTAGTTTTTCTTGACAAGAAAAAATAGGATTGTGAATGAGGGAAAACAAACTAACGATGTAACGTGGGGTCGTGCTGACACTCACGATGATGCAGCCTTCTATCCGCACGTTCACTTGCTCAGCCACACCTGGATCCTCGAGCTCTGCAGAACGAAGGAGGAGAGTAAATTGGAACACAAACACCGCGAGCAGTTTTGTTCTCTCTCGTGTGTTCAGAAATACCCGCTAACCATAGCCGCTAGAGCTCCCAAAAACTCCAAGGAGCAACTCTCAGGGGCAGTTTCAATTAACAGTCTGACATTTTAGAGTCTTATATGACTGGGTGAATACTACACGTTTGCTGAAGGACACGTTTCCAGTCACAAGGGAACACTCCTGCACGCCCGGCTGCACGATCCCACTCCCGTTAACACGAGGGGGAAACGCCGGGCTGCGCAGCAGCTCCTTGTACCCACCACCACGCCGCACAGCTCTCCATTCCCCACAAACCTGCCCCGAGCAACGGGTGGGAGCCGAAAACTCAGCGAGGGAGATCCCCGGACCCTCCCCGCTCCCCCCACCCCCTCCAAATCCCCATCCCCATCCCCTCCCCGTCCTCTCCCCGCGCTACTCACGCTCTGCAGGTAGCGGAAGATGAGGTTCTGGGGCACTGCGTGAAGGGCTCAGCACGGGGACAAGAGCTCCAGGCCCGGGACAAGGCCTCAAGACAAGGCCTCAAACCCTGCAACGAGGCCCCAGGGCCCCGGGACAAGGCCTCAAGGTCCGGGCCGAGACCCCTGAGGCCCGGGCCGCCCCCCACCCGCTCCCCCGTCGCTCCCCGGCCGCAGGAAGGCTACGATGGGCTGCACCATCACCGTCTGCACCTTCTGGTCCTGCCCGCGGTACGCCATGGCTGCCGCCGCCTCGCTGCTCCCGCCGCCCCTGCTGGGCCGCCTCCGGAAGCCCCTGAGGCCGGGCGGGAGCGCACAAGGGACGCTGGGATGCTGGAGGAGCGTGGGGGGCCGCTCTAGCAGGCCGGGAGGACCGCGTCTCTATGGTCGCAGGCAGGAGTCCCTGCGCCAGCTTTATTGGTGAGCAGCGAGGCTGGGGGGGGGAGGGGGGCAAGACAGCCTTAAATAAAATACAAATATAAAAAGTGTTATAAATGGCTGTTATAAATCCAAATAGGATTACAATCAAAGTTTACAATTTATTAAACGAATAGAGGCAAGCAAGCAGCGCTGGGTGCGCCGGGAGTCTCTGCTCCCCCAGGACGCACACCTGTTACGTAAGGCGGCTGGTTTTGATGCTCCCAGGCTAATACATATTCATTACTACTTCGAGAAGAGGCAGGGTTATTAGAATTGGTTTCCGGAATCCGAAACCCCTCCCAGGGGCGCCTGCGTATCAGTCTCTGGTGGTCTCTCGGGGCTTGCTCGGGCTGAATGCTGGTTGTCTTCCTCCCAGGCTTTTGTCCTTCAATTGTCCTTCATCCCCCCCTTCCTCCTCGTTTGGGAGCCTCTGCGCCGGATTTCAGAAACTCTAGCAACATCCCCTGCAGTAGTCAGCACTTTTCCCTAAAAACCCCTTTGTTCTCTTATCACCTAGACCCGGGCCTCGATGTTAACCCTTCAAATCCCTTAGTGACACGAATTGCTGGACCATTCCTTACAAAAGGAAGGATAAAATATGTAGAGGAGCAATGGCACACGCGAAAGCCCAGCGCCGCGGGCAGAGGCAGCGAAGGTTGACGGCAGAACAGTGCTCGGTTTGAACACGGAGAGGGAAAGCGAGGGGAAGGTGGCCGAAGCCGGCCGCAGTCTCTGAGCTCTCCTCCTCCTGATTGTTTTCTCTCAAAGCCATTTCTGTCTGTGTGCGGGCACCCGGAGCCGGCAGAAGTCCCCGTGAAGTCCTTCGGCAGGACGGAGGGCTGCGTGGGCTCCAGTGAGAGAGGGAGTTAGGAGAATCTTATCAAGTAGAGATAGAGCGCTGACGGCATTAAACTAGGATGCTACTTAGTGTCTTTGCTAACTATGGTGCATTGTGCCAATTAACTAAAGCAAGAAGCCTTGGGCCCCTTACCAAGGTCAGTCTCCTAATAAGAGAGCGAGCCTATCTTAAGAAACTGGGAGAAACTGGTCCTGCAGGTGGACAAGAGCCAAGGAGCAACTGAGTCTGTGCAAAGACAAGAGGTCAACTAGCGGTGACGAGGAAGAGTCATCAATCTTCATGCCCACGACCTCCCGTGCTGCCCAGCGCTGAATAAACATACCTACTTTACAATCTCACTGATTGTGGAGTCCCTTTTCCGCAAGTCGCCAGCAGCAGTTTCTTCCGCAGAGGTTTTCCCAGAGCCGCTTCAAAGCTTCCCTCGCGGAGCTGGGGCGTCGCAGGGGGTCGTCAAAGCACGCACGCGCACACACACGCACACGCACACACACACACACAGGCGTTGTTGTCCAAACAGAAAGTATTTACAACAAATTCGACAAGCGGTTTTCCTCTGCCAGCAGCAAATGCCTGAGGGCCCCTACAGCTTCACAAATCATAGCACAAAGAGCCTAAAGTTCCTCTAAAATTTAGGGAAATGATTCAAAATAGATCTGCTAGGGGAAAACGATCACTGGCGGCAGGGTACACAATACACGCGAGTCTCAGCTCTCCTCCGCAGGGTCAGTGCCCACGCCCAAGTGCGACGCTGATGGCACCCGAACATTTGCTGTAGCAGGCAGCAGAGCCAGCAGCTCAGGGGAGCAATTTTAAAAACCAGGAGGCACTTAAACCAACCCTTAATTGACCCAGTTACTGCAGGAGAGTCCCGACTACTCGCCCTGGAGTCCTACTGTCACCAGCAAAAAGCACCAACCAAAGCTTGGGGGAACTTTGGTACAGCACAAGAGAAGGGAGTGGGGGTAGCGTAGCCGTATCGCAGAGCTGCTGCTTTTCACACCATTTTATCATCCCTGATAATTGAAAGTAAGGCCGGGTGGGCTGACCCCACCACCACCACTCCTGGCAGCATGTTTGGTCCACAACGCTAGAATAATTATTCTGCTCCCTCCCGCCCCTACAGCTTCATCATCTGAAAAGATTACAGTCAAAACAATGGCATACACAAATAAAAGTCAAGAGTTGACATAGTAACTCCGGGATTTGGGTATCAACTGTCCGAGAAATCAGAACACCCAGGCTTCACAATGTGCCCAACATCGAGCTGTGCCAAGGGGGGGCGGAAGGAAGAAGCTTTCCGTTTAAGCCTTCAGAGCATCGCTCCATCACTACGTCAATTCACAGCCACCACAGCGTGCCGATGGACATCTTTCTGTGCCAAAAGAAACAAGTGCTTTGTCCTCTTGATATCAAAGGTAGCCACCTATAGTTACGGAACCATGCACAAGACCTTAACTCTGACCAGCAGGAAAACTTAGGACAACTGAGTGCAGATCCTGCCAATTTCTACCAGTTCCAACTGTGCTTTAAGTCTCATTGCAAAGCCTCAGTTAGAAAAAGGATCACCTCAGGGTATCCAACAAGAAGAAGAGTTGTTTTCTTTTTTTTTTTTTTTTTTTTTTCAATATACCATAGGACTATGCAGTTCAATCATCAATCATCTTGGAAAGCTCAAGGAGGAGGTCATCCTCATCCTTCCCTGGGTCCAAGTCGAGCTCGGCTTCCAGTATGCCGTCTGAGAGTTCCCAAAGTAGCATCTCTAAATCCTTGTCTACAGATACGGGCGCGTTGCCTGTGGAACTCAGCCGGCGTGTCCTTGCGTCTTCTAGCTGGGAAGAAGCTGAAGTCGAGCTTGAGAACTCCATTGGCTCCACGGATTCTGCCTGGCTTCCAAGATGTGCTTCAGGTCTTGGCAGAGCAAGGAAGAGAACAATCAGTATATGCCATTTCTTAACGGGAAATCCCTTTTCTGCAAACCGGCTCTTAAAACCGTAGCCAACCCCTCCTGCACTTCAGTCTTACCCAGGGATTGTTATTCAATTAACCCAGGGCGACATTTAGAGCCCAATATATTAGCAGGTACATTTTTCAGTTTGGGGGTTTCTCTGTGAAGCCAGAGCACCCGGAGTCTAGCAAAGATGGGAAACCAACATGGCCTCTCGGAAGCCCAGTGTCCGAGAACTACATCTCCCGGCATGCTCTGGGAAAACAATATGGACTCCCGGAAACCCGGTGGCCAAGAACTACATTTCCCAGCACTCCCCAGAAAATTGAGCCTCGCAGCGTGCCGTAGGACGCCATTTTTTGCTCTGTTACATTACCGGTTTCGTGTTTATGGAGGGTTTTCCCGCCGTTTTGGGGGGTTTCCCCTCAATTTCGGGTTTTCAGCTCTCCATTTCAGAGTTCTTCCCCGCAATTTTGGGGTTCCTTCCCCTAATTTGGTGCTTCGCCCCCCCCCTTTTGGGGTTCACCCTCCATTTTGGGGATTCCCCCCAATTCCAAGCCCCCCACAATTTTGGAGGCCCCCACCATCCTTTCTTGGCCTGCCACCCTAATATTAAGGTTCTTTCCCCCAATGTTGGGGTTCTCACCACATGTTTGAGGTTCCTTCCCTTAATTTGGGGCTTAGCTCCCCGGGATCTGGGGCTTTAACCCCAATTTTGGGGGTCCCCCCCAAGTTTGGGGATTCCTCCCCAGGTCTGGGGGGGGTCCACATTCAATTCTGGAATTTCACACTTCCATTTAAGTCTTCTTCCCCCCCAATATGGGGGTTCGCCCACCCAATTTTGGGGGTTCCTCCCCTAATTTGGGGGGGACACAACCGATTGTAGAGTCCCCCACCCTCCTTTTTTGGGTTCCCCCCTAATATTAAAAGTTCTTCCGCCCAATTTTGGGGGACCCCACAATTTTGACGTTCCTTCCCCTAACTTGGGGCTTCAACCCTTCAATTTTGGGGGGGGCTCCCACCCTCTTATTTTGGCCTTCCGCCCTAATATTAGGCCTAACCCCTAAGAACCTTGACCCCTAACGCTATGGCAACCACGGATCTAACCCTAACCCCTACCCCAACAAACCCTAGAAACCCTAACCCTAAAAACCCTTACAGCCCTAACCCGATAAAATTTACCACACTAAACCCCTGAAGACTGTTCTGGGGGGTCCACATTCAATTCTGGAATTTCACACTTCCGTTTAAGTGTTCTGCCCCCCCAATATGGGGGTTCGCCCACCCAATTTTGGGGGTTCCTCCCCTAATTGGGGGGGACACAACCAATTTTGGGGGGGACACAACCAATTTGGGGGGGGACACAACCAATTTGGGGGGGGACACAACCAATTTTAGAGTCCCCCACCCTCCTTTTTTGGGTTTCCCCCAATATTAAGAGCTCTTCCGCCCAATTTTGGGGGACCCCACAATTTTGACGTTTCTTCCCCTAAATTGGGGCTTCGACCCTTCAATTTTGGGGGGGGCTCCCCCCTTAGTTTGGCCTTCCACCCTAATATTGGGCCTTAGCCCTAAGAACCCTGACCCCTAACACTACGGCTCCCACGGATCTAACCCTAACCCCTACCCCAAAAAACCCTAGAAACCCTAACCCTAAAAACCCTTACAGTCCTAACCCGATAAAATTTACCACACTAGACCTACGCCTAAAAGCCCTAACCCTAAAAATTAAGACCCTCTAAACCCTAACCCAAAACGTAAAGATTCTCAAAGCCCTAACGCTGGAGACCCTAACCTTAAAAAAAAAAAATAAGACCTTAAAACCCTAACCCTAAATACCTGACCATAACTAAAACCCTAAGACCCTAACCCTAAAAACCCTATCAACACTAAAACCACAAAATACTTTAAAACCTTAACACACTAACCCCCAAACCCTAACCCTTATAACTCCAACCCTAACAACCTTAAAATCCTAACCCTAAACCCTGGAAACCCTAACCCTGAAACCCAACCCTAGTGCCTTAGCCCTGAAACCTTAAAACCCTAACACCTTATTAGAAACACTCTGTAACCAATACCATAGGCTCAGGCAAGTATCTCAGTGAGGTAGCATTTTTATTCACGATTGCAATGGCAGGCGTCCCACAAGCCACCTACTAGTTCCATAACACAGTTTATATAATTTTTTTTTTCCTCTCGGTGACCAGGACCCTCCCCAGTTTCCCCATTGACTGGGTAATCCATGTTCACAATCTATCCAGTGCTTCACAGAAAATACACAGCTGCTGGCCTGTTACTAGTCAATTTTATTTTTTTCTTGACTGTTTTCCTCTTTGAGGTGGTAATGTTTCTTACACCGTGATTTCCACCCAATTGCTCTAAGGATTCTGGTTGTCTGCATTTTACAAGGTTGTCTGTTAAGCTTTCTTATCACTGCAAGCATATATCAATACCACCTTCCTTCCCTCTAAACGATGTAACTCTGTGCAAAAACATTTTTATTCCCACAACCTTGATCCCCTTACCCTAAAATCCTTATTCTCTTTAACCCTAACAACTCTAACCACAACCCTAACCCTTCATATCAACCCCCCGACGCTAATGACACTGACTAATGATCCAAACCCCAAACCCCAGGCAACCAACAAAGAAACAGACACAAAGCTGAAAACTACAAAAAAGGCAAAACCCTGGATACAGACCCCAAATCACAAACACGCTACCAAAATGCTACAGAAAAGCCCCAGACGCAGGCCCCAAGCACTACAGCTAGGCCCCAGAAGCTCTAGACACATCCCAAAGCCAAAATGCAATCCCCAAACACTACAGAAAAGCCCCCAAACACCAGACACAGGCTGCAGAAGTCTACAAGCAGGCCCCAGCCACACCCGGATGCAGACCCCAACTGTCCACAAGCAGCTCCCAACCCACCCCCCCCATGAACTGGACCCCCCACCACCACCACCCAGATGCATGCCCCAGGCCCCAGGCCTCAGCCCCAGCCCCCACACCCCAGACTCAGGCCCCAAAGGTGTACAACCAGCTCCCAACTGCCCCCCTCAAAGGGAGGCCCCAAAGCCTGCCAGAGGACCCTAGAGCGTACAAGCAGCTCCCAACCCCCCCGGCACAGGCCCCAACCCCCCCCCAGACACAGGCCCCAAAGGTGTACAAGCAACTCCCCATCCTCCCCAGAGGCACGCCCCAAAGGTGTACAAACAGCCCCAACCCCCCAAGACCCAGACCCCTACAGCGTAGAAGCAGCTCCCAACCCCATGCCCCCAAGGCACATGCCCCAACCCCTCCCCCAAGGCAGGCCCTAACAGTGTACAAGCAGCTCCCACCCCCCCCAGACGCAGGCCCCAAAGGTGTACAAGCAGGCCCCTACAGTATACAAGCAGCTCACAACCACCCCCCCAAAGGCAGGCCCCAACCCCCTCCAGATGCAAGCCCGAAAGGTTAAAACCAGCTCCAACCCCGCAACCCCCCACGCCCCGCGCAGACGCAGGCCCCAAAGGTGTACAAGCAGTTCCCAACCCCTCCAAGGCAGGCCCCAAAAGTGTACAGGCAGGCCCCTACAGTGTAGAAACGCTCCAACCCCTCCCCTTCCACCTCGAGGGAGGCCCTCCCCCCCCAGTATACACGAAGCTCCCAACCCCCTCTCAGAGGAATGCCTAAAAAAGTATACAAGCAGCTCCTAACACCCCCCCACCCCCCCCCCAAAAGAGGCAGTCCCCAAAGGTGTACAAGCAGGCCCTCAAATCCCTTAGGTGTACAAGCAGGCTCTTCAAATCCCTTAGCCCCTGCGCCAGCTTTATTGGCGAGCAGCGAGGCTGGGGGGGGAGGGGGGCAAGACAGCCTTAAATAAAATACAAATATAGAAAGTGTTATAAATGGCTGTTATAAATCCAAATAGGATTACAATCAAAGTTTACAATTTATTAAACGAATAGAGGCAAGCAAGCAGCGCTGGATGCGCCAGGAGTCTCTGCTCCCCCAGGACGCACACCTGTTACGTAAGGCGGCTGGTTTTGATGCTTCCAGGGTAATACATATTCATTACTTCTTCGAGAAGAGGCAGGGTTATTAGAATTGGTTTCCGGAATCCGAAACCCCTCCCAGGGGCGCCTGCGTACCAGTCTCTGGTGGTCTCTCGGGGCTTGCTCGGGCTGAATGCTGGTTGTCTTCCTCCCAGGCTTTTGTCCTTCAATTGTCCTTCAGCTCCCCCTTCCTCCTCGTTTGGGAGCCTCTGCGCCGGATTTCAGAAACTCTAGCAACATCCCCTGCAGTAGTCAGCACTTTTCCCTAAAAACCCCTTTGTTCTTTTATCACCTAGACCCGGGCCTCGATGTTAACCCTTCAAATCCCTTAGTGACACGAATTGCTGGACCATTCCTTGCAAAAGGAAGGATAAAATATGTAGAGGAGCAATGGCACACGCGAAAGCCCAGCGCCGCGGGCAGAGGCAGCGAAGGTTGACGGCAGAACAGTGCTCGGTTTGAACACGGAGAGGGAAAGTGAGGGGAAGGTGGCCGAAGCCGGCCGCAGTCTCTGAGCTCTCCTCCTCCTGATTGTTTTCTCTCAAAGCCATTTCTGTCTGTGTGCGGGCACCCGGAGCCGGCAGAAGTCCCCGTGAAGTCCTTCGGCAGGACGGAGGGCTGCGTGGGCTCCAGTGAGAGAGGGAGTTAGGAGAATCTTATCAAGTAGAGATAGAGCGCTGACAGCGTTAAACTAGGATGCTACTTAGCGTCTTTGCTAACTATGGTGCATTGTGCCAATTAACTAAAGCAAGAAGCCTTGGGCCCCTTACCAAGGTCAGTCTCCTAATAAGAGAGTGAGCCTGTCTTAAGAAACTGGGAGAAACTGGTCCTGCAGATGGACAAGAGCCAAGGAGCAACTGAGTCTGTGCAAAGACAAGAGGTCAACTAGCGGTGACGAGGAAGAGTCATCAATCTTCATGCCCACGACCTCCCGTGCTGCCCAGCGCTGAATAAACATACCTACTTTACAATCTCACTGATTGTGGAGTCCCTTTTCCGCAAGTCACTAGCAGCGGTTTCTTCCGCAGAGGTTTTCCCAGAGCCGCTTCAAAGCTTCCCTCGCGGAGCTGGGGCATCGCAGGGGGTCGTCAAAGCACGCACGCACACACACACACACACGCACACACACACACACAGGCGTTGTTGTCCAAACAGAAAGTATTTACAACAAATTCGACAAGCGGTTTTCCTCTGCCAGCAGCAAATGCCTGAGGGCCCCTACAGCTTCACAAATCATAGCACAAAGAGCCTAAAGTTCCTCTAAAATTTAGGGAAATGATTCAAAATAGATCTGCTAGGGGAAAACGATCACTGGCGGCAGGGTACACAATACACGCGAGTCTCAGCTCTCCTCCGCAGGGTCAGTGCCCACGCCCAAGTGCGACGCTGATGGCACCCGAACATTTGCTGTAGCAGGCAGCAGAGCCAGCAGCTCAGGGGAGCAATTTTAAAAACCAGGAGGCACTTAAACCAACCCTTAATTGACCCAGTTACTGCAGGAGAGTCCTGACTACTCGCCCTGGAGTCCTACTGTCACCAGCAAAAAGCACCAACCAAAGCTTGGGGGAACTTTGGTACAGCACAAGAGAAGGGAGTGGGGGTAGCGTAGCCGTATCGCAGAGCTGCTGCTTTTCACACCATTTTATCATCCCTGATAATTGAAAGTAAGGCCGGGTGGGCTGACCCCACCACCACCACTCCTGGCAGCATGTTTGGTCCACAACGCTAGAATAATTATTCTGCTCCCTCCCGCCCCTACAGCTTCATCATCTGAAAAGATTACAGTCAAAACAATGGCATACACAAATAAAAGTCAAGAGTTGACATAGTAACTCCGGGATTTGGGTATCAACTGTCCGAGAAATCAGAACACCCAGGCTTCACAATGTGCCCAACATCGAGCTGTGCCAAGGGGGGGCGGAAGGAAGAAGCTTTCCGTTTAAGCCTTCAGAGCATCGCTCCATCACTACGTCAATTCACAGCCACCACAGCGTGCCGATGGACATCTTTCTGTGCCAAAAGAAACAAGTGCTTTGTCCTCTTGATATCAAAGGTAGCCACCTATAGTTACGGAACCATGCACAAGACCTTAACTCTGACCAGCAGGAAAACTTAGGACAACTGAGTGCAGATCCTGCCAATTTCTACCAGTTCCAACTGTGCTTTAAGTCTCATTGCAAAGCCTCAGTTAGAAAAAGGATCACCTCAGGGTATCCAACAAGAAGAAGAGTTGTTTTCTTTTTTTTTTTTTTTTTTTTTTTTCAATATACCATAGGACTATGCAGTTCAATCATCAATCATCTTGGAAAGCTCAAGGAGGAGGTCATCCTCATCCTTCCCTGGGTCCAAGTCGAGCTCGGCTTCCAGTATGCCGTCTGAGAGTTCCCAAAGTAGCATCTCTAAATCCTTGTCTACAGATACGGGCGCGTTGCCTGTGGAACTCAGCCGGCGTGTCCTTGCTTCTTCTAGCTGGGAAGAAGCTGAAGTCGAGCTTGAGAACTCCATTGGCTCCACGGATTCTGCCTGGCTTCCAAGATGTGCTTCAGGTCTTGGCAGAGCAAGGAAGAGAACAATCAGTATATGCCATTTCTTAACGGGAAATCCCTTTTCTGCAAACCGGCTCTTAAAACCGTAGCCAACCCCTCCTGCACTTCAGTCTTACCCAGGGATTGTTATTCAATTAACCCAGGGCGACATTTAGAGCCCAATATATTAGCAGGTACATTTTTCAGTTTGGGGGTTTCTCTGTGAAGCCAGAGCACCCGGAGTCTAGCAAAGATGGGAAACCAACATGGCCTCCCGGAAGCCCAGTGTCCGAGAACTACATCTCCCGGCATGCTCTGGGAAAACAATATGGACTCCCGGAAACCCGGTGGCCAAGAACTACATTTCCCAGCACTCCCCAGAAAATTGAGCCTCGCAGCGTGCCGTAGGACGCCATTTTTTGCTCTGTTACATTACCGGTTTCGTGTTTATGGAGGGTTTTCCCGCCGTTTTGGGGGGTTTCCCCTCAATTTCGGGTTTTCAGCTCTCCATTTCAGAGTTCTTCCCCGCAATTTTGGGGTTCCTTCCCCTAATTTGGTGCTTCGCCCCCCCCCCTTTTGGGGTTCACCCTCCATTTTGGGGATTCCCCCCAATTCCAAGCCCCCCACAATTTTGGAGGCCCCCACCATCCTTTCTTGGCCTGCCACCCTAATATTAAGGTTCTTTCCCCCAATGTTGGGGTTCTCACCACATGTTTGAGGTTCCTTCCCTTAATTTGGGGCTTAGCTCCCCGGGATCTGGGGCTTTAACCCCAATTTTGGGGGTCCCCCCCAAGTTTGGGGATTCCTCCCCAGGTCTGGGGGGGGTCCACATTCAATTCTGGAATTTCACACTTCCATTTAAGTCTTCTTCCCCCCAATTTGGGGGTTCACCCACCCAATTTTGGGGGTTCCTCCCCTAATTTGGGGGGACCCGACCAATTTTGGGGGTCCCCCCCAATTGTAGAGTCCCCCACCCTCCTTTTTTGGGTTCCCCCCTAATATTAAAGAGTTCTTCCACCCAATTTTGGGGGACCCCACAATTTTGACGTTCCTTCCCCTAACTTTGGGCTTCAACCCTTCAATTTTGGGGGGGGCTCCCCCCCTCTTATTTTGGCCTTCCGCCCTAATATTAGGCCTAACCCCTACGAACCTTGACCCCTAAGCCTATGGCAACCACGGATCTAACCCTAACCCCTACCCCAACAAACCCTAGAAACCCTAACCCTAAAAACCCTTGCAGCCCTAACCCGATAAAATTTACCACACTAAACCCCTGAAGACTGTTCTGGGGGGTCCACATTCAATTCTGGAATTTCACACTTCCATTTAAGTGTTCTTCCCCCCCCAATATGGGGGTCCGCCCACCCAATTTTGGGGGTTCCTCCCCTAATTGGGGGGACACAACCAATTTTGGGGGGGACACAACAAAATTGGGGGGGGACACAACCAATTTTAGAGTCCCCCACCCTCCTTTTTTGGGTTTCCCCCAAATATTAAGAGCTCTTCCGCTCAATTTTGGGGGACCCCACAATTTTGACGTTCCTTCCCCTAACTTTGGGCTTCAACCCTTCAATTTTGGGTGGGCTCCTCCCCTCTTATTTTGGCCTTCCGCCCTAATATTAGGCCTAACCCCTAAGAACCTTGACCCCTAACGCTATGGCAACCACGGATCTAACCCTAACCCCTACCCCAACAAACCCTAGAAACCCTAACCCTAAAAACCCTTACAGCCCTAACCCGATAAAATTTACCACACTAAACCCCTGAAGACTGTTCTGGGGGGTCCACATTCAATTCTGGAATTTCACACTTCCGTTTAAGTGTTCTGCCCCCCCAATATGGGGGTTCGCCCACCCAATTTTGGGGGTTCCTCCCCTAATTGGGGGGGACACAACCAATTTTGGGGGGGACACAACCAATTTGGGGGGGGACACAACCAATTTGGGGGGTCCCCCCAATTTTAGAGTCCCCCACCCTCCTTTTTTGGGTTTCCCCCAATATTAAGAGCTCTTCCGCCCAATTTTGGGGGACCCCACAATTTTGACGTTTCTTCCCCTAAATTGGGGCTTCGACCCTTCAATTTTGGGGGGGGCTCCCCCCTTAGTTTGGCCTTCCAGCCTAATATTGGGCCTTAGCCCTAAGAACCCTGACCCCTAACACTACGGCTCCCACGGATCTAACCCTAACCCCTACCCCAAAAAACCCTAGAAACCCTAACCCTAAAAACCCTTACAGTCCTAACCCGATAAAATTTACCACACTAGACCTACGCCTAAAAGCCCTAACCCTAAAAATTAAGACCCTCTAAACCCTAACCCAAAACGTAAAGATTCTCAAAGCCCTAACGCTGGAGACCCTAACCTTAAAAAAAAAAAAAATAAGACCTTAAAACCCTAACCCTAAATACCTGACCATAACTAAAACCCTAAGACCCTAACCCTAAAAACCCTATCAACACTAAAACCACAAAATACTTTAAAACCTTAACACACTAACCCCCAAACCCTAACCCTTATAACTCCAACCCTAACAACCTTAAAATCCTAACCCTAAACCCTGGAAACCCTAACCCTGAAACCCAACCCTAGTGCCTTAGCCCTGAAACCTTAACACCCTAACACCTTATTAGAAACACTCTGTAACCAATACCATAGGCTCAGGCAAGTATCTCAGTGAGGTAGCATTTTTATTCACGATTGCAATGGCAGGCGTCCCACAAGCCACCTACTAGTTCCATAACACAGTTTATATAATTTTTTTTTTCCTCTCGGTGACCAGGACCCTCCCCAGTTTCCCCATTGACTGGGTAATCCATGTTCACAATCTATCCAGTGCTTCACAGAAAATACACAGCTGCTGGCCTGTTACTAGTCAATTTTATTTTTTTCTTGACTGTTTTCCTCTTTGAGGTGGTAATGTTTCTTACACCGTGATTTCCACCCAATTGCTCTAAGGATTCTGGTTGTCTGCATTTTACAAGGTTGTCTGTTAAGCTTTCTTATCACTGCAAGCATATATCAATACCACCTTCCTTCCCTCTAAACGATGTAACTCTGTGCAAAAACATTTTTATTCCCACAACCTTGATCCCCTTACCCTAAAATCCTTATTCTCTTTAACCCTAACAACTCTAACCACAACCCTAACCCTTCATATCAACCCCCCGACGCTAATGACACTGACTAATGATCCAAACCCCAAACCCCAGGCAACCAACAAAGAAACAGACACAAAGCTGAAAACTACAAAAAAGGCAAAACCCTGGATACAGACCCCAAATCACAAACACGCTACCAAAATGCTACAGAAAAGCCCCAGACGCAGGCCCCAAGCACTACAGCTAGGCCCCAGAAGCTCTAGACACATCCCAAAGCCAAAATGCAATCCCCAAACACTACAGAAAAGCCCCCAAACACCAGACACAGGCTGCAGAAGTCTACAAGCAGGCCCCAGCCACACCCGGATGCAGACCCCAACTGTCCACAAGCAGCTCCCAACCCACCCCCCCCATGAACTGGACCCCCCACCACCACCACCCAGATGCATGCCCCAGGCCCCAGGCCTCAGCCCCAGCCCCCACACCCCAGACTCAGGCCCCAAAGGTGTACAACCAGCTCCCAACTGCCCCCCTCAAAGGGAGGCCCCAAAGCCTGCCAGAGGACCCTAGAGCGTACAAGCAGCTCCCAACCCCCCCGGCACAGGCCCCAACCCCCCCCCAGACACAGGCCCCAAAGGTGTACAAGCAACTCCCCATCCTCCCCAGAGGCACGCCCCAAAGGTGTACAAACAGCCCCAACCCCCCAAGACCCAGACCCCTACAGCGTAGAAGCAGCTCCCAACCCCATGCCCCCAAGGCACATGCCCCAACCCCTCCCCCAAGGCAGGCCCTAACAGTGTACAAGCAGCTCCCACCCCCCCCCAGACGCAGGCCCTAAAGGTGTACAAGCAGGCCCCTACAGTATACAAGCAGCTCACAACCACCCCCCCAAAGGCAGGCCCCAACCCCCTCCAGATGCAAGCCCGAAAGGTTAAAACCAGCTCCAACTCCCCAACCCCCCCCGCCCCGCGCAGACGCAGGCCCCAAAGGTGTACAAGCAGTTCCCAACCCCTCCAAGGCAGGCCCCAAAAGTGTACAGGCAGGCCCCTACAGTGTAGAAACGCTCCAACCCCTCCCCTTCCACCTCGAGGGAGGCCCTCCCCCCCCAGTATACACGAAGCTCCCAACCCCCTCTCAGAGGAATGCCTAAAAAAGTATACAAGCAGCTCCTAACACCACCCCCCCCCCAAAAGAGGCAGTCCCCAAAGGTGTACAAGCAGGCCCTCAAATCCCTTAGGTGTACAAGCAGGCCCTTCAAATCCTTTAGCCCCTGCGCCAGCTTTATTGGCGAGCAGCGAGGCTGGGGGGGGAGGGGGGCAAGACAGCCTTAAATAAAATACAAATATAGAAAGTGTTATAAATGGCTGTTATAAATCCAAATAGGATTACAATCAAAGTTTACAATTTATTAAACGAATAGAGGCAAGCAAGCAGCGCTGGATGCGCCGGTGATTCAAAGATCATAAATCCAATTTCTTTAAGTGATTTATTCTTTATTGACGGCGCCGGATGCACGGGGGATCTTTCCGCCTATCGTGCATCCCGAAGTGAAAAGCCGTCCCAAATTTATACATCACAGTGATTAATATTTTATTAATGCCTATACATATTCATTATCTAACCCCGCCTACTCTCGCTTCTCATGCTAATCAGTTTTTTGTGTCCTGCGCCTGCGCAGATCCTCTCAGTGGTCTTGGGCAGGGGTCGTCGAGCTGTGGTCGGTGGTCTCAGAGAGGAAGGCCATAAGTCTTCCTCACAGTGTACTTTTCACCCTTGGTCAGGATTCTGCTGATTTAGCTTTCTTCCTAACCGCAAGGACTGTTTTTTCTTCGAATCTTCTGCTCATTATTTTCTTATCTTGGATTCCAATGTCTTGTTCGAGATATATTGCCCGTATATGTCCTATTTCGAGATACATTGTCCGTACATCTGTTTCCTGCCCTACACCTAATGTTCTGTTCTCCTTTAATAGTTTCATTCTTAACCCTTTCTTATCTGGAATCGCCTCAGCTTCCCTAATCAATCCCCCCTTTTCTTTTCCCCATGCAAATTCTTTTGCATTGCATGCCCTTATCATTAGCAGTATCGCAGTAACATACATACAAATATTCCTACTGCCAATAACATAACCAGATCAGTAAAAACTTGTTCTAACTATTGAAAATTGGGTAACCATGAGGTTAACTTATTCCATATTTCCTCAAAGCCCCATGAAATGTTATCCTTACTAATCTTATACAGAACCTTTGTTTGTTTCTATATTTCCTCTATGTCGGTAGAGACCTTTCCGAATACAAAAATTCTTCTTCCCAGCCTCTACGATATGTATCCCTCAATACCTTGCCATGTACTCTCGTCAGGGAAGCTAATATTGCCATTCGTTGTAACAATTTCCAATTCCAAACAAGTATTACAAAAGATAATATTAAACTTATACCAACTAACATCAATAGAACAATAATTGGGTGACACAATGTGTTCAAAATCCCAGTTGCAGTTGGCGACCATCCAAAGAGTTTGTCCCACCAGCTATGATCTGTGTCTTGTTTTACTCTTTGCAAAACTCTGTTTATTTCTTTTGTATCATGGTGGACAGTGATTAAAGTCTTCTCTCCATCTTCCTGAATGCCTTTTAAAATTTTGATCAGGTCTTGGTGTTTAAGTAATTGCTTCACTAGCGTGAGGTTCATCCCAATAGGTGTGGGTAATAACTTGTGATACATTGTGTTGTTGGACTTGATCAACTGGTGGGATACCACTGGTGCTGAATATAAAAAATCACACCCGATGATTCTAACAAAGTTACAAATACAAAAGTTAGAGTGATTTTTGCTAGGTAGAGTTATGTTTTCCTCATCTACTTCTACAAAAGCACAAGCAGTCCTTAAACACACACAGCCTTGACCAATATATACAAGCACAGTCTTTTGACTAGTATTTGGATGAATTTCAAAGTGGCAAACACCTTGCTCAGTGTCAAGACAGACATCCTGAGCATCAATTGTGTTGCTCTCACAAATAAATCCTTGTTGTTCCCGGGTAACACATGATTCTAGATTCACAGACTGCCATTTCCCGTTCTTCATCCGGGCCCAGGTTCTATGCTCCGAAGGATAGAGCACTGTTTCCTCATGATTTAACCCTAGTGCAACAATGGGGTGGATAACATAAACTGTAGCATTACGTATAGTAAGCACAAAGGCAGTAGCCATGTTAATAATGGGATCATAGGTAAAATTTACCAGAGTCCACCAAGATTGGAACTTCTTTTCAAAATCATTGGCATTGTCCCAAACAATCTTTCAGACTTCAGCCGGAAAAATGCCTTCACTTCCTTCCCTAATGATCAAGGCAGCCGTTGCCTGCATCCATAACTGTACCTGTATACAACTAAGAGCTAAAGATACATTATCTTGCGCCATACTAAGTGCATCTATTATTAGTCTGTGGTCCTGGTCTTCAGCCTTTTCCCATATTGGTAACACCTTTGAAACTTGCCATTGGCTAGTTCCCAATGCCAGTAAGGATGATTGCAGGGGCTGTTTTAGTTTTGTCAAATCGCTTGTTGCTGTGGCTAGCTTATTCATTAGTATTTCTGAATCAATTCCATTTAAAACTCCTAATCCTGTTCCTAGCATTCCAGTTAAGTCTCTTTGTGTTCTGCCCCTGAGGTGTACTTGCTTTTGTGACCATATTGTCCAGCCTTCTAATGATGTCTTTAGGAAAGGAGAACAGGCTGGTTGAACTGCTGAGATGTTAATTTGTATTAGCAATTCAACACGCTTGAGAGACCATTCTGGATTAAATAACAATTGTTGTTGGCCTGTGTTCCTTACTACATATGGGCCTGTTTCATAAATTTTGGGTTCCAGCTTGACTGGGGCTTGGGCATAGGTTGTAGGGGAAGGAAGTGCAATAGGGGGTCTCACTGTTGTAGGAAGTATAGCATATATTGTAAAATTTATCATGAGGCTCTCGCCTTCCTTGATCTCGAGCTTTTGACCATTATTAGTCCAAAAACAGTTAACTGCTACAGTCTGTGTTAATATAAAATTATACCAACAATCTAATTTACCTGGGCGGATACAACCTTCTTGTTGGCCACTTTTGGAAGTCGGTTTTACTAAAATCCCCGTTGCTTTCTCGTGGGCTGTTCCATTAATCATACGGCACCCTATTTCAATTTCGTCCCCTACAGTTCTTTGGTGTATCCACCCTTCCCCTAAATTTCGCCATTCTGATAATGCATGTAAATGATCACCATTTGTTCGCCAAATAACCACAACAGCTAACTTTCCATTAATGCTCTTATCCTCTGTGGTTACGGCTTCAGACCAAGGCCACCCACCATTCTCTATCATCATAGAAGCACCTTCCAATTCTTGAATCACAATTACAACTATAAGCCACAGAAATAAAACAATTCTGTTAACTAAATTTCTGCTAACTACATTACTAAATACTCCTGACCATAGTGTCTTCATTTCGCTTGACTGAACTTTAGTTTCAGTTCACCGTCACCCAGCGTTACTTTCCAGGGGGCTTTTGGAGCTTTCTTCACTCTCGAATAATGGATCCAGGCCGTTTGCTCCTTAATCTTGATGGCGGTATGTGTTGTCAGCAGCACCTGGTATGGTCCCGTCCACTTTTCTTCCAAAGGGCGACCTGCAAATGCTTTTACATACACATAATCCCCAGGTTTAAAGGGGTGGATTGGTTGGTCCAGCCCTCTAGCCCTGGTTCCTGAGACAACTTTAGATATTTGATCCAACTGTTTTTGGAGTCCTATTAAATAATTATACAAGTATCCCGACCCCAGTTGCGTCAGGTCCTCCCCGCTGAACAAAAACTGATAGGGTCTTCCGTATAATATTTCAAAAGGGCTTAGATTTTCCTTTGTCCGTGGTTTTACTCTAATTCTAAGTAAAGCCAAAGGGAGAGACTGAGGCCATGATAAATTAGTCTCTTGCCCTATTTTGGCTATTTGTTGTTTGATTAGATGATTCATCTTTTCCACTTGTCCGCTTGCCTGTGGTCTGTAAGGGGTATGGAGTTGCCAGTCTACCCCTAAGACCTTACTTACTTCTTGAACTATTTGCGCACAAAAATGAGAGCCTCTATCTGAGGACATTGCTGCCGGAATTCCGAAACGCGGTATTATCTCATTCAGTAAAACCTTAACCACTTCTCTTGCCTTGTTGGTTCGACAGGGAAAAGCCTCCGGCCACCCGGAAAAAGTATCTGTCAAAACCAACAAGTATCGATACCCCCCTTTTCTTGGCAGTTCTGAAAAATCTATCTGCCATTGTTGTCCTGGATAGTTTCCTTTACTGATTATTCCGAACTTTACCCTATTTTCTGTATTAGGGTTATGATGCAAACAAATACTGCATTGCTGGGTTACTTGTTTTACCGTAGTATACAGATTTCTTCCCACCAAGACTCGACTCAGATTTTTATATAAGGTGTCTGCTCCCCAATGAGTCTTATTATGTTCTGCCATGACCATAGGCCATATTAAATTAGAGGGTAGTACAACCCTATTATCTTTCAGGTATACCCATCCATCACTCCTTGCTTTTCCTCCCAGGTCCCCAATTAACTTTTGATCTTCCCGTGTGTACCTAGGTTCCTGTCCTTCACCTAAAGTTTGTATTTTACCGTCTGGTATTAAAGTGAGCGCTTCTGCCTCAGCCAATCCGGCCACCCTTTTTGCTTCTTGGTCAGCCAATCGGTTCCCTACCTCGAAGTCAGCGGTTCCTTTTTGGTGTCCCCGGCAATGTATAACAGCCACCTTCTCTGGGTGCTTTACCGCTTCCAACAACTTCAAAATCTCCTCAGCATATTTTATTTGTTTTCCTTGGGCCGTTAATAATCCTCGTTCCTTCCAGATAGCCCCATGTGCATGCACCACACCAAATGCATACTTAGAGTCTGTCCAGATATTTACTTTCTTTCCTGCTGCTAGTTCCAATGCCCGCGTAAGGGCAATTATTTCTGCTTTCTGAGCAGACGTCCCAAGGGGTAATGGTTTCGACTCAATTACCTGTTGAGTGGTCGTCACCGCATACCCTGCTTTGCGTTGTCCTTGTTTCACAAAGCTGCTTCCATCAGTATACCATGATTCGTCCGCGTCTTCCAAGGGCTCCTCCTTGAGATCTGGTCGGCTAGAATACACAGTTTCCATAGTTTCGATACAATCGTGGACCACTGGCTCGTCAGGAGCGTTACTAAGGAAAGAAGCTGGGTTCACAATGTTAGTAACCACAATTTCTACGTCATCTTGCTCCACCAGTATTGCTTGGTATTTTAAAAATCTTTGAGGGGATAACCAGTGTGCCCCTTTCTGCTCCAAGACTGCCGAGACAGTGTGTGATACCAGCACGGTTATCTTCTGTCCCATAGTGAACTTCCGAGCCTCCTGTATATTCATGATGACAGCGGCCACCGCTCGAAGGCAACCCGGCCAACCTTTACTTACTTCATCCAGTTGTTTAGAGAAGTAGGCCACAGCTCTCCTGTAGGGGCCCAGCTTCTGTGCCAGCACCCCCAGAGCCATCCCTTGTCTCTCATAGGAGTACAACCAAAAGGGTTTAGACAAGTCCGGTAGACCCAAAGCTGGTGCTCGCATTAACTCCAATTTAAGCTTCTTAAAGGCAGCCCGTGCTTCCCCCGTCCAGACCAATTTCGATTGGTTATTCTTGATGAGGTCATATAGGGGTTTTACAATTAGTCCATAATTATTAATCCATAGACGGCACCAACCTGTCATCCCTAGAAAAGTTTGTAATTCCTTAATGGTCTGTGGTTCTGGGGTACGGCAGATAGTTTCTTTCCGTTCTGTTCCTAACTCCCTTTGTCCCCCTGAAATCTCAAACCCCAAGTAAGTTACACGTGACTGAATCAGCTGAGCCTTCTGTTGAGAGACTCGATACCCATTCAAACCCAGAAAATTAAGGAGACTTATCGTCCATTGCATGCAGCTGCTCCTATTCTCAGTGGCTATCAAAAGGTCATCAACGTATTGCAGCAGAACTCCTTCGGTGTTTGGGGCCTCCCAAACCTCAAGCTCTTTTGCTAGTTGATTCCCAAAAATCGTGGGGCTGTTTTTGAATCCCTGCGGCAATACGGTCCAGGTCAATTGAGCCTTTCGTCCTGAGTCTGGATTTTCCCATTCAAAAGCAAAAAGCTTCTGACTTTCTGGGGCTAAAGTCAGGCAGAAGAAGGCATCTTTTAAATCCAGTACGGTAAACCAAACTAAATTATCTTTTAATTTAGTCAGTAATGTGTACGGGTTGGCTACCACAGGGTGTATATCTTCAGTGATCTTATTTATAGCTCTTAAATCCTGCACTAATCTATAGTTCTTCCCATCTGGCTTCTTAATTGGTAGTATAGGAGTATTATATTTCAGATTCACACTCAACCAGCAGTCCATGTTTTAAAAACTTATCCACTATCCCCTTAATTCCTCTCCTGTCTTCTAATCTTAGGGGATATTGCTTAATCTTAACTGGCCTTTCCCCTGGCTTTAATCTCACCACTATCGGGGCTGCATTTTTGGCTCGCCCAGGGATGTCAGTAGCCCAGACTCCTGGGTAAACTTGGTCTAAAATCTCCGAAGGTACTTTACCGATGGGGTCTGCTTGTATCAGCGTTAAGCTTAGCGCGGTTATCAGCTTTTCTTCTCTCACCTTTAACCCCACCTTCCCTTTTTCAAAGACAATTTCCGCTTCTAATTGTTCTAGTAAATCTCGCCCCAGCAAAGACTTCGGGGATCCTGGTAAATATAAAAACCTATGTATTCCCATCTGTTTCCCGAACTTATATTTTAAAGGCCTTAGGAAAAAGGCTTTCTCGTGCTGGCCTGTAGCTCCTATCACCGTCACAAAATCCTCATCCTCTGGTATCAATTTCTGGTTTAACACAGAATAAGTCGCTCCTGTGTCAATTAAAAACTCCACTTCCTGTCCTGATTTCCCTAGCTTAATTTTAACCAGCGGATCTGCTAGGGTAGAATCCCCCGGTCCACTTCATTGGTCGGGAGATACACTAGCTACCATCAACCTGTTCTTCTCCCATTGTTTCCGACATTCCCTTTTCCAATGACCCACTTCCCTACAATATGCACACTGATTCGGTCTCAGGGGAGGCTTTACTGACCTTCCCCTTATCCCATTCCCTCTTCCTTTTCCCCGAAAAGGTTCTTCTTGCCTCTGTAAGGCCGCAACAGTTGCCGCAGCAATAGCCCTACCCAGCCTTTGTTTCTCATTCCCTTCTCGATTCCTAAATACCCTCCATGCCTCTTCCACCAGCCTTTCTAAATCTCTCACATCCGGCTCTTTCATTTTCTGAAGCTTCCGCCTTATATCGTCCGCAGACTGACCCAAGAACAATGATACTAGCTGGACTTTACCTTCCTCAGAAGAGGGGTCTATCGTTGTAAATTTTTGCGTTGCTGTCCTTAGCCGATCGAGAAATTCTGACGGGGTCTCAGTTTGCCCCTGTTTTATGGTATATAACCTAGACCAGTTTACAGACTTTGGTATCGCACTTTCCAAGGCGATCCTAATCCATTCCTGATATCTTTTTAATAACCTATAATCACCCTCATCATTATAGTCCCAGTTTGGGTCCACTCTGGGCACATATACCTCCACAGTTCCAGGTAAAACTGACGTTACCTGGGTCTGTACTTGAGTTTGTGCATTCTTAATTACCAGTTGCTTTTCCAGTTTCCGATAATGCTGCCAGCATTATCTCTATATCTTTCCAATCGGGATCTAAATTCTTTACAATCAGCTCAAACCTCCGGGCCACTGATTCTGGATCATCCCGGTATCCTTTCACAGCTTCCTTCCGTGAATCTAACTCGGCAGTTGTGAAAGGTACTTTTATCCGAGCTGGTCCGTTAGCCCCCATAGCCTGTCGTAACGGGGCTTGAATAACGGGCCCGACCTTACTTCGGGTTCGAGCCGTGATCGGGGTAAAGTCTCCATTCCCCCAACTCTCATTTTTCTTATCTATTCTGCCGTTTCCTGGTCTCGCCCCCACGCCTTGTTCTATTATCTGGGGCGGGAGGACATAATCCTCCATTCTCTCCTCTGACTCATTCAATTTCAAACATCTCTGCCCGATACTGCACGCCGAACAACATCTTTTCATTTTTCCTGCCCCTTCCTTCTTCATATCCTTTTCTATTGCCAGGATCAAAGGATCCTGTGGGGCTAAGTTAATTCCACACTCCTTCTGCCATTCCGGGTGGTTTCTCAAAGTGAAAAACATATCTGCGTATGACACCTCATCCCACTTTCCCTCTCTCCTTAGAAACAACATTAACTGTAGTAAAGTATTATAATTTAAGGTTCCATTCAGTGGCCATTTCCCTCACAATCCAACTTATAAAGTGGCCACCATTGATTACAATATTTTATCAACGTTTTCTTATTTTCAGTTCCACCGGGGGATCCCCCTATATTTTTCCAATGACTCAAGATACATCCCAACGGGCTTTTCTTTGGAATCCCACTACTCTGCTGCCCCCCCATGTTACAGTTCAGAATGTTTCTTGTTACACAATACAAGCCGGCAGCTTTCCACAATAACACCAAGATCCTAGTAACGTTATAAAGTGTACAATCAAAATCCCAAAGACAATAGCCAAGGTCAAGTTCCACATTTAAACACAACGTAACACTAACCTCGCATGCAAAGGTTATTTGTTTCCCAACAGCAACTCAGTGCTTTCCAAAAAACCAAATGCCGTCCTGCAGAAAACTTTTACTTTCCGACTTACAGACGACCCCAATTGACCGGTCAACCAAATAAACCAAAATAAAGAATATAATCACTTACAATGATGGGGTCCGTGTCTGCCTCCGCAGTGATCCGTTGAGTCGAGGAGTCCCTCCGGGAAATCCCGGGGGTACCCTAGGGAGTCCTGTTCCCAGCGGGTCCTGCGGTCCGACAGAGAAGAAGTCCCATCTGGGTCGCCAGATTGATTCAAAGATCATAAATCCAATTTCTTTAAGTGATTTATTCTTTATTGACGGCGCCGGATGCACGGGGGATCTTTCCGCCTATCGTGCATCCCGAAGTGAAAAGCCGTCCCAAATTTATACATCACAGTGATTAATATTTTATTAACGCCTATACATATTCATTATCTAACCCCGCCTACTCTCGCTTCTCATGCTAATCAGTTTTTTGTGTCCTGCGCCTGCGCAGATCCTCTCAGTGGTCTTGGGCAGGGGTCGTCGAGCTGTGGTCGGTGGTCTCAGAGAGGAAGGCCATAAGTCTTCCTCACAGTGTACTTTTCACCCTTGGTCAGGATTCTGCTGATTTAGCTTTCTTCCTAACCGCAAGGACTGTTTTTTCTTCGAATCTTCTGCTCATTATTTTCTTATCTTGGATTCCAATGTCTTGTTCGAGATATATTGCCCGTATATGTCCTATTTCGAGATACATTGTCCGTACATCTGTTTCCTGCCCTACACCTAATGTTCTGTTCTCCTTTAATAGTTTCATTCTTAACCCTTTCTTATCTGGAATCGCCTCAGCTTCCCTAATCACCGGGAGTCTCTGCTCCCCCAGGACGCACACCTGTTACTTAAGGCGGCTGGTTTTGATGCTCCCAGGCTAATACATATTCATTACTACTTCGAGAAGAGGCAGGGTTATTAGAATTGGTTTCCGGAATCCGAAACCCCTCCCAGGGGCGCCTGCGTACCAGTCTCTGGTGGTCTCTCGGGGCTTGCTCGGGCTGAATGCTGGTTGTCTTCCTCCCAGGCTTTTGTCCTTCAATTGTCCTTCAGCTCCCCCTTCCTCCTCGTTTGGGAGCCTCTGCGCCGGATTTCAGAAACTCTAGCAACATCCCCTGCAGTAGTCAGCACTTTTCCCTAAAAACCCCTTTGTTCTCTTATCACCTAGACCCGGGCCTCGATGTTAACCCTTCAAATCCCTTAGTGACACGAATTGCTGGACCATTCCTTACAAAAGGAAGGATAAAATATGTAGAGGAGCAATGGCACACGCGAAAGCCCAGCGCCGCGGGCAGAGGCAGCGAAGGTTGACGGCAGAACAGTGCTCGGTTTGAACACGGAGAGGGAAAGCGAGGGGAAGGTGGCCGAAGCCGGTCGCAGTCTCTGAGCTCTCCTCCTCCTGATTGTTTTCTCTCAAAGCCATTTCTGTCTGTGTGCGGACACCCGGAGCCGGCAGAAGTCCCCGTGAAGTCCTTCGGCAGGACGGAGGGCTGCGTGGGCTCCAGTGAGAGAGGGAGTTAGGAGAATCTTATCAAGTAGAGATAGAGCGCTGACAGCGTTAAACTAGGATGCTACTTAGCGTCTTTGCTAACTATGGTGCATTGTGCCAATTAACTAAAGCAAGAAGCCTTGGGCCCCTTACCAAGGTCAGTCTCCTAATAAGAGAGTGAGCCTATCTTAAGAAACTGGGAGAAACTGGTCCTGCAGATGGACAAGAGCCAAGGAGCAACTGAGTCTGTGCAAAGACAAGAGGTCAACTAGCGGTGACGAGGAAGAGTCATCAATCTTCATGCCCACGACCTCCCGTGCTGCCCAGCGCTGAATAAACATACCTACTTTACAATCTCACTGATTGTGGAGTCCCTTTTCCGCAAGTCACTAGCAGCGGTTTCTGCCACAGAGGTTTTCCCAGAGCCGCTTCAAAGCTTCCCTCGCGGAGCTGGGGCGTCGCAGGGGGTCGTCAAAGCACGCACGCGCACACACACGCACACGCACACACACACACACAGGCGTTGTTGTCCAAACAGAAAGTATTTACAACAAATTCGACAAGCGGTTTTCCTCTGCCAGCAGCAAATGCCTGAGGGCCCCTACAGCTTCACAAATCATAGCACAAAGAGCCTAAAGTTCCTCTAAAATTTAGGGAAATGATTCAAAATAGATCTGCTAGGGGAAAACGATCACTGGCGGCAGGGTACACAATACACGCGAGTCTCAGCTCTCCTCCGCAGGGTCAGTGCCCACGCCCAAGTGCGACGCTGATGGCACCCGAACATTTGCTGTAGCAGGCAGCAGAGCCAGCAGCTCAGGGGAGCAGTTTTAAAAACCAGGAGGCACTTAAACCAACCCTTAATTGACCCAGTTACTGCAGGAGAGTCCCGACTACTCGCCCTGGAGTCCTACTGTCACCAGCAAAAAGCACCAACCAAAGCTTGGGGGAACTTTGGTACAGCACAAGAGAAGGGAGTGGGGGTAGCGTAGCCGTATCGCAGAGCTGCTGCTTTTCACACCATTTTATCATCCCTGATAATTGAAAGTAAGGCCGGGTGGGCTGACCCCACCACCACCACTCCTGGCAGCATGTTTGGTCCACAACGCTAGAATAATTATTTTGCTCCCTCCCGCCCCTACAGCTTCATCATCTGAAAAGATTACAGTCAAAACAATGGCATACACAAATTAAAGTCAAGAGTTGATGTTATAAATGACTGGGTCCCAAATAGGATTACAATCAAAGTTTACAATTTATTAAATGAATAGAGGCAAGCAAACAGCGCTGGGTGCGCCGGGAGTCTCTGCTCCACCAGGACGCACACCTGTTACGTAAGGCGGCTGGTTTTTATGCTCCTAGGCTAATACATATTCATTACTACTTCTAGAAGAGGCAGGGTTATTATAATTGGTTTCCCGAATCCGAAGTCCTCCCAGGTGCGCCTGCTTATCAGTCTCTGTTAGTTTCTCGGGGGCCGCTCGGACAGGGAGGCTCATATTCTTCCTCCTTATCTAGTGGTCTCTTGGCCGGCTGTCAGAAGTTACTGCACGTCCGTGCAAAGTCAGCAGTTTTTCTCTGAAGAAATCCCTTTGTTCTCTTCTCGCCTAAACCCAGGCCTCGATGTTAACCCTTCACACCCCTTAGTGGCACGAATTGCTGGACTATTCCTTACAATTCCTCCCTTTTTTTTTTTTAATATCATCAATTCGTGTCTCTTCTTCAACTTTTGTTAGTAGCAGTTGGATTTCATCAGTCAGTTCTCGGGGTGTCCATTTCTTAAGCATCATTATCGACACATCACCTTTTCTCTCCCAAAGTCATCACAAACTGGGTGCTATTTATTATCCGCCGTATCAACAACGTAAAGCAAGGTATCATACAAGGTATAAACAATAATGTCATTACACCACATGGTCCTTTTAACCCATGGTCCACCGGGCAACCATGAAAAGAAATCCCAATCCATACCCTTCCAAGTTTGTACTGGGACGTGGGCTAGCTTTTTAATTTCTTTTGTTATCTGCTTAACCACTTTTCCATTATCATCAATTTGTAAACAACAATTAGAATCGTTCAGTTTTCCACACACTCCCCCTTCTTCTGCTAGTAAATAGTCTAAGACCATTCTACGTTGAAAGATAGCATTCCTCATCTGAGTGGATTGATCAGCCAGAAGATCCAAGGTCGTCGCTGTTTAATTGGTTACAACTTCGAGGATAGCTTGCGACCTAATTATTCGGTTCAAATTATAAATAGGTTCTCGGGCTCCTGATACCAACTCATTCGGGTTCCAGGTAGCTGGCCCATAATGCTGTATGATTCTTTCAGGAGGCCATTCATCCTTTCCCCATTTTTGGGCACTATCCCCGGATAAGGAAGTATCAATAGATCGTTTTACTCTGTTCAAGTCATCATATAATCTTATTCCTAAATGATTTCCTTGTGTTTGTGACAATAAAAAGAACAAGGGTCTTATGTACCCCCCATAGCATATTCCCGACCAGTTTCCAGGTAGCCTCTTGTAAGCATGTTTGCCACACACCCAATAATGTCCCTTTAGGGCCCACGTCGTTTGGAAAAGGACCATCCCATCCATCTTTACCCTTTGGGGCGTGATAATACAGAGTGTCCTTGTTACCGAGTGGTCCTGTTACAATGTCTGCCCCGTTTGTACTCGTATATGCACGCTTCCAAGCTCCCACGTTGGGTTTCCACTTACAGTCACAATTCAGTTCTCTTTGGCGACCTGTCATATTATAAGCCTTTTTCGCCGTCCAATCTTGAGAGTGTGGGAAGCGCCTTCAATCAGGGGGTTGGGCCCGCTTTCAGAGCTTGTGTTACCATTCAGCCCTTCAGGGTGATCCAGCTCCTGGAAAAACTAATCACAATTTTATTATGGGTTTAAAAGGTTCTCATGTTATTTTTCTCAGGACAAACTGATCTTGGTGTGGGAGAAGTCCGGTCGAGGCACTCTCACTCGGCGGTCAATACCCATAGGGGTTGCCTCCCTCGGTAGACCATACACGCCGCAGTGGAGGGTCCTACCCCGGTCTTGCCTTCTCCCTTTCCTCCCTTCAGCCTTGTCCTCTTTATCCAGTGCCCTTAATTCATGCAGAACCTCATTGCTGGGATATCAGTTCCTCTTTAGTCTCAGTTTCAGTTCCCCAGGAGTGGACTCAACCCTCCAGGCTTCGGTAGTTATTGGTCCTTTTATTCTGGATGCGTGGGTCCAACCCCTTCTTGCTGTTCTCACAGCTGTTTCAGTAGTAAGTAAAACAAGGTACAGTCCCTCCCATCGGGGGTTCAATGATTCTTCTCTCCAGGTTTTTATTAAGACCTTGTCTCCTGGTTGTATTTTATGAATAGCAAATCCTAAAGGTGGTGTCTGAGTCATCATCCCAATTTCTCTTATCTCCTGTAATCTCCTTCCAATGGTAATTATGTATTTCTGGATACTATGATCCTCAACTACATTGTTCCCTAGGGGCATCCCTTGAGAATAAGGCATACCATATAACATTTCATATGATGATAATCCAGTCTCACTGTGTGGTTTAGTTCTTATGTTTAAAAGTGCCAATGGTAAGCATTTCGTCCAGGGCAGCTGTGTCTCGATCATTAACTTAGCCAATTGTTGTTTTATTGTTTGATTCATCCTTTCTACTTTCCCTGAGCTTTGTGGGTGCCACGGAGTGTGGTATTCCCACTGAATACCTTTCAAGGGGTACATCCTTCAAATCTTTGTGGCTGGCGTATGTTCGATTATTTGCACACAACTGTGTTCCAACGGTCCTTCTTCTGGAACAGTTCCTAGAAATACTGCTGGATATAACAGGTTAGTCGTTTTCAAGGTTATGTCATCTTGTTCAGTTAGGATTGCCTGATATTTCATCATCCAGCTGGGTGATAACCAGTGCCCCCCCCCCCCCCCTTTGTTCCAAAACGGTTGTTACCATATGTGGTCCAAAAACTTCAATACGTTTTCCCATTTGAAGGCAAATAATTTTCTACTATCTTTATCAAGAGGTATGCAAAAGAAGGCATCCTTTAAATCTATCACGGTAAACCATTTATATTTCCCTTTCACAGATGTTAACAATGTGTAAGGATTAGCTACTACCGGGTGAATATCCTTTGTTATTTCATTTATTGCTCTAAGATCTTGTACAAATCTATACTCGCCATTCGGCTTCTTTACTGGAAAAATTGGAGTATTGTATTCCGATTTACATTCTTCCAGAATCTGATATTTGAGAAATTTGTCAATAATTTTCACCATTCCCATGCCTAGCTTCTATCTTAAGTGGATATTGTTTGATTCGAACAGGTTTGGCTCCTTCCTTTAATTCCACCTTTACCGGTTGTGCCAGTTTCGACTTCCCTGGTACATCTGTTTCCCGTACTGTTGCTATAACTGCATTTTCTACTTCTCTTGGAATATTAACAAAGGGTTTATCTTTGATCATTAGGATTTGGCCTACTTTGGACTCAGGTACCTTCATTATTAATTCTCCATCCTCAAAGGTTATTGTTGCATCTAATTTGGCTAATAGATCCCGTCCAAAGAGTGGCATCGGGCATTCTGGTACATACTAAAATTTATGGGTTAGTTCCTCACCCCCAAAACGCAAATCAAGGGGTCGTAAGAATGACCATTCTTCCTCTTTCCCTGTGGCTCCAATTATTGTAGTTGTCTTAGTTCCTAATCGTCCTTTTAAACTATTTAACACTGAATATGTTGCTCCTATTACATTTACAGCCTAATTAACACAGAGAAAGAAGCTCCCATAACCAACAAAAAATTCAAGCCTCTGTCTTCGTTTCCTAGCTTTATTTCAACTAGTGGACCTGCTAGGGTAGATGCCCCAGGTCCCCATCATTCCTGACTGTTGTTTGTCCTGCAGCCTAAGACAATTTCTTTCTGATATCAGGGGCTGATTGCCCTGGAAAGAGGTTAGCCAGTTGCCTCTCTCTCTCTCTTTTTTTTTTTTTTTTTTTTTTTAAGCCAGGTCCATTTTTTTTTTTTTTTCATTGCATTTCAAAGTTGGTCCAGAAATTCAAAAATTCCGTAAATTCCATAGGGGTTTCTTTTGGACCTTGTTGGAACAGATTCTCAATTCCCAATAGCCAATTTAACCAGATTTTAGTATTTACATAATTTCCGGGGTGATTAGGGTCTCAGTGAGGGGGTCGCTCAGGGGAATGCAATCGTTGAAAGTTCCCTGAGCGGTCCCATTGGCAATCTGAGCTCACACAGGAACTCAGGTTGTTTCAAGAGTTAGCTGCTTTTCTGTTTCCACGACAACTCTCTCGGACCCATCATGGTCCCTCCGCCCCAGAGGGCTCACACCGTGATTTTGAGATCTCAGCCTCGGGTTGAGGCGGAACTATTAGAATTCCTACATCCTCTTTCCCTGCTCATTCAGCATCAAAATGCTCTGTTAAATACTACATGCCACACAACCTTTAACACCTTCAACAACCCTTTTAACACTTCCTTTATCTTTCTCCAGCCCGTACTTTTCTAATGCCAACACCAAAGGCTCAGTCAGGGGCCAACTTAATTCCAAACCTTTTCCCTCCAACATGCTGAAACAACATATCACTATACAACATTTCATCCTATTTTCCTTCTCTCCTCAAAAACATTAATTGCAAGACACTGTTATAGTCGATTGATCCATAAAGTGGCCATTTAGTTTATATAGTGGCCACCATTGATTGCAATACTTAGTGAAAGTCCTCTTGCTTTCTGTGCCCCCATTTCTAACAATATCCTTCCAATGTGCCAATATGCACCCGAGGAGGCTTTTTTTTTTTTTTTTGGACGTCTTTGTTTTGGATTTTACCCATTTCCTTGATTTCCCATTCCCTTTTATTTATTTATATTAGTTACTGTCCCTTGTTTCAATTTCCACACAAACCATTTTATTGCAGGTTTTTACTATCTTTTCCTAATCTTCTTCCCAAATGTCCCAATTCTCTGGGATTAAACTCTTCTTTCCACATACAAACTTTACTATTTCAGATTATTAATGAGCCCCATTCCAATCATAAATCCGCAGGACTTCGGAAAAACACCTGAAGCACTCAGCCTTCTGTCTTCTAGACAAACAATAACACCTTTTCCACAAAATTTACATTTCAATAAGACCGAATTTCAAGCCAAATGCTAATTTTTCTCATGCACTTTGTTAGTAAGCCTACACAAAACAAGGAATCACTCCTGTGTATCCGTCAAGATGGGGGTTTAAAAAGGTATTGAGGCCTAAATAAATTCGCTCTCCCCCTTCTTACCGAATTCCCAGGGCTCAGGCCCGAACCACCAAAGAAGTGACTCTCCGTTCTACCACTTTGATAATCAGTCAGCCCCTCTCCCCCGATACTTGGGAAACTGACCGAACACCACCGCGAATATAGCCAAACTTCTAAACTGTTACTTAGATAATGCTCCCACCTTCCTCCTTGACACAGTCAAAACACTTAAGAACAAAACAGGATTACAAGATGCACCACCGGGGGTGGATTGTTAGGATATAGAGGTGGTAGGTTATCCAATGACTCCCATTCATCATCTTTTTCTTTTTCCTTTTTTTTTTTTTATTTTTTATTTTTTATTTTTTATTTTTTTGTTCTCTTCTTCGTCAAACTTCTCGTCTGCTTTTAGTGTAAATATTGAGGCTGGAAAAGGACGTGAGATCCTGATCCATAATCCTGCATAATCACTTTCCTCCTGGCTAAAAGGTTCCTTTGAATTAACATGTATATTTAAGGCCTGGCAAACCCAGTCTTCAAAGGATCCGAAAACGGGCCAAAAGACATGTGGTCTTAAAGGCTCCTTTGGCCATTCTGTCATACAATACTGAACCATTTTTAATTTACTTTTTCCCTTTTCCGGGGCCCCTATCGTTCCAATTTCTAATCATTATCCCTAATGGACTTTCTGGTGGTATGTCTGGTAATTTGCTCCCTTTTCTCTGGTCCCGGGTCTTCAATTTTGTCTGACCCATCTAGGAATTTTACTGTGGCAATTCCTACAGCCCTTGGTTGCCTTAGTGAGAGTGTCTTGCAGGGGGTTTAGGACCTATCACCCACCCACGAATCCTATAGGAATCGCTTCGGTCCTTCACCGGCCAAGTCCCTCGCGGGAGATTGGAACCGCGGTTAGAAGACCTCCACAATCGCTTCGGAACTACGTTCCGTCTCAGTCACACTCTCACACACACAGGCAACCGAAACCCACCCAACCGAACGGTATACGCCTTAAATACTTACGACTCCGTCGTCTTCGTTCGGATCTTCGCGCGCAGAATTACGGGCAAAATATAGTGCTGCAGCCGGCAAAGGGAGCTCATAAAAAAATCTAAATCTTTGCTTGCCCTTATTCAGGTTCAAGATGGCATTAGCCCCGACCTGACTCGAACAGGAGCCACCAAATGGTGGGGGCGCCCCTCCTAGATCAAGTCAGAATTCAGGAACCAAGACCATCCCGGACGAGCCCCCAAGAGTTATAAATGACTGGGTCCCAAATAGGATTACAATCAAAGTTTACAATTTATTAAATGAATAGAGGCAAGCAAACAGCGCTGGGTGCGCCGGGAGTCTCTGCTCCACCAGGACGCACACCTGTTACGTAAGGCGGCTGGTTTTTATGCTCCTAGGCTAATACATATTCATTACTACTTCTAGAAGAGGCAGGGTTATTATAATTGGTTTCCCGAATCCGAAGTCCTCCCAGGTGCGCCTGCTTATCAGTCTCTGTTAGTTTCTCGGGGGCCGCTCGGACAGGGAGGCTCATATTCTTCCTCCTTATCTAGTGGTCTCTTGGCCGGCTGTCAGAAGTTACTGCACGTCCGTGCAAAGTCAGCAGTTTTTCTCTGAAGAAATCCCTTTGTTCTCTTCTCGCCTAAACCCAGGCCTCGATGTTAACCCTTCACACCCCTCAGTGGCACAAATTGCTGGACTATTCCTTACAGTTGACATAGTAACTCCGGGATTTGGGTATCAACTGTCCGAGAAATCAGAACACCCAGGCTTCACAATGTGCCCAACATCGAGCTGTGCCAAGGGGGGGCGGAAGGAAGAAGCTTTCCGTTTAAGCCTTCAGAGCATCGCTCCATCACTACGTCAATTCACAGCCACCACAGCGTGCCGATGGACATCTTTCTGTGCCAAAAGAAACAAGTGCTTTGTCCTCTTGATATCAAAGGTAGCCACCTATAGTTACGGAACCATGCACAAGACCTTAACTCTGACCAGCAGGAAAACTTAGGACAACTGAGTGCAGATCCTGCCAATTTCTACCAGTTCCAACTGTGCTTTAAGTCTCATTGCAAAGCCTCAGTTAGAAAAAGGATCACCTCAGGGTATCCAACAAGAAGAAGAGTTGTTTTCTTTTTTTTTTTTTTTTTTTTTTTCAATATACCATAGGACTATGCAGTTCAATCATCAATCATCTTGGAAAGCTCAAGGAGGAGGTCATCCTCATCCTTCCCTGGGTCCAAGTCGAGCTTGGCTTCCAGTATGCCGTCTGAGAGTTCCCAAAGTAGCATCTCTAAATCCTCGTCTACAGATACGGGCGCGTTGCCTGTGGAACTCAGCCGGCGTGTCCTTGCTTCTTCTAGCTGGGAAGAAGCTGAAGTCGAGCTTGAGAACTCCATTGGCTCCACGGATTCTGCCTGGCTTCCAAGATGTGCTTCAGGTCTTGGCAGAGCAAGGAAGAGAACAATCAGTATATGCCATTTCTTAACGGGAAATCCCTTTTCTGCAAACCGGCTCTTAAAACCGTAGCCAACCCCTCCTGCACTTCAATCTTACCCAGGGATTATTATTCAATTAACCCAGGGCTACATTTAGAGCCCAATATATTAGCAGGTACATTTTTCAGTTTGGGGGTTTCTCTGTGAAGCCAGAGCACCCGGAGTCTAGCAAAGACGGGAAACCAACATGGCCTCCCGGAAGCCCAGTGTCCGAGAACTACATCTCCCGGCATGCTCTGGGAAAACAATATGGACTCCCGGAAACCCGGTGGCCAAGAACTACATTTCCCAGCACTCCCCAGAAAATTGAGCCTCGCAGCGTGCCGTAGGACGCCATTTTTTGCTCTGTTAAACATTACCGGTTTCGTGTTTATGGAGGGTTTTCCCGCCGTTTTGGGGGGTTTCCCCTCAATTTCGGGTTTTCAGCTCTCCATTTCAGAGTTCTTCCCCGCAATTTTGGGGTTCCTTCCCCTAATTTGGTGCTTCGCCCCCCCCCCCCCCCCTTTTGGGGTTCCCCCTCCATTTTGGGGATTCCCCCCAATTCCAAGCCCCCCACAATTTTGGAGGCCCCCACCATCCTTTCTTGGCCTGCCACCCTAATATTAAGGTTCTTTCCCCCAATGTTGGGGTTCTCACCACATGTTTGAGGTTCCTTCCCTTAATGTGGGGCTTAGCTCCCCGGGATCTGGGGCTTTAACCCCAATTTTGGGGGTCCCCCCCAAGTTTGGGGATTCCTCCCCAGGTCTGGGGGGGGGTCCACATTCAATTCTGGAATTTCACACTTCCATTTAAGTCTTCTTCCCCCCAATTTGGGGGTTCACCCACCCAATTTTGGGGGTTCCTCCCCTAATTGGGGGGGACACAACCAATTTGGGGGGGGACACAACCAATTTGGGGGGTCCCCCCAATTTTAGAGTCCCCCACCCTCCTTTTTTGGGTTTCCCCCAATATTAAGAGCTCTTCCGCCCAATTTTGGGGGACCCCACAATTTTGACGTTTCTTCCCCTAAATTGGGGCTTCGACCCTTCAATTTTGGGGGGGGCTCCCCCCTTAGTTTGGTCTTCCACCCTAATATTGGGCCTTAGCCCTAAGAACCCTGACCCCTAACACTACGGCTCCCACGGATCTAACCCTAACCCCTACCCCAAAAAACCCTAGAAACCCTAACCCTAAAAACCCTTACAGTCCTAACCCGATAAAATTTACCACACTAGACCTACGCCTAAAAGCCCTAACCCTAAAAATTAAGACCCTCTAAACCCTAACCCAAAACGTAAAGATTCTCAAAGCCCTAACGCTGGAGACCCTAACCTTAAAAAAAAAAAATAAGACCTTAAAACCCTAACCCTAAATACCTGACCATAACTAAAACCCTAAGACCCTAACCCTAAAAACCCTATCAACACTAAAACCACAAAATACTTTAAAACCTTAACACACTAACCCCCAAACCCTAACCCTTATAACTCCAACCCTAACAACCTTAAAATCCTAACCCTAAACCCTGGAAACCCTAACCCTGAAACCCAACCCTAGTGCCTTAGCCCTGAAACCTTAAAACCCTAACACCTTATTAGAAACACTCTGTAACCAATACCATAGGCTCAGGCAAGTATCTCAGTGAGGTAGCATTTTTATTCACGATTGCAATGGCAGGCGTCCCACAAGCCACCTACTAGTTCCATAACACAGTTTATATAATTTTTTTTTTCCTCTCGGTGACCAGGACCCTCCCCAGTTTCCCCATTGACTGGGTAATCCATGTTCACAATCTATCCAGTGCTTCACAGAAAATACACAGCTGCTGGCCTGTTACTAGTCAATTTTATTTTTTTCTTGACTGTTTTCCTCTTTGAGGTGGTAATGTTTCTTACACCGTGATTTCCACCCAATTGCTCTAAGGATTCTGGTTGTCTGCATTTTACAAGGTTGTCTGTTAAGCTTTCTTATCACTGCAAGCATATATCAATACCACCTTCCTTCCCTCTAAACGATGTAACTCTGTGCAAAAACATTTTTATTCCCACAACCTTGATCCCCTTACCCTAAAATCCTTATTCTCTTTAACCCTAACAACTCTAACCACAACCCTAACCCTTCATATCAACCCCCCGACGCTAATGACACTGACTAATGATCCAAACCCCAAACCCCAGGCAACCAACAAAGAAACCGACACAAAGCTGAAAACTACAAAAAAGGCAAAACCCTGGATACAGACCCCAAATCACAAACACGCTACCAAAATGCTACAGAAAAGCCCCAGACGCAGGCCCCAAGCACTACAGCTAGGCCCCAGAAGCTCTAGACACATCCCAAAGCCAAAATGCAATCCCCAAACACTACAGAAAAGCCCCCAAACACCAGACACAGGCTGCAGAAGTCTACAAGCAGGCCCCAGCCACACCCGGATGCAGACCCCAACTGTCCACAAGCAGCTCCCAACCCACCCCCCCCATGAACTGGACCCCCCACCACCACCACCCAGATGCATGCCCCAGGCCCCAGGCCTCAGCCCCAGCCCCCACACCCCAGACTCAGGCCCCAAAGGTGTACAACCAGCTCCCAACTGCCCCCCTCAAAGGGAGGCCCCAAAGCCTGCCAGAGGACCCTAGAGCGTACAAGCAGCTCCCAACCCCCCCGGCACAGGCCCCAACCCCCCCCCAGACACAGGCCCCAAAGGTGTACAAACAGCCCCAACCCCCCAAGACCCAGACCCCTACAGCGTAGAAGCAGCTCCCAACCCCATGCCCCCAAGGCACATGCCCCAACCCCTCCCCCAAGGCAGGCCCTAAAAGTGTACAAGCAGCTCCCACCCCCCCCCAAGACGCAGGCCCCAAAGGTGTACAAGCAGGCCCCTACAGTATACAAGCAGCTCACAACCACCCCCCCAAAGGCAGGCCCCAACCCCCTCCAGATGCAAGCCCGAAAGGTTAAAACCAGCTCCAACCCCCCCCCCCGCCCCGCCCCGCGCAGACGCAGGCCCCAAAGGTGTACAAGCAGTTCCCAACCCCTCCAAGGCAGGCCCCAAAAGTGTACAGGCAGGCCCCTACAGTGTAGAAACGCTCCAACCCCCCCCCCTTCCACCTCGAGGGAGGCCCTCCCCCCCCAGTATACACGAAGCTCCCAACCCCCTCTCAGAGGAATGCCTAAAAAAGTATACAACCAGCTCCTAACACCACCACCCCCCCCCAAAAGAGGCAGTCCCCAAAGGTGTACAAGCAGGCCCTCAAATCCCTTAGGTGTACAAGCAGGCCCTTCAAATCCCTTAGCCCCTGCGCCAGCTTTATTGGCGAGCAGCGAGGCTGGGGGGGGAGGGGGGCAAGACAGCCTTAAATAAAATACAAATATAGAAAGTGTTATAAATGGCTGTTATAAATCCAAATAGGATTACAATCAAAGTTTACAATTTATTAAACGAATAGAGGCAAGCAAGCAGCGCTGGGTGCGCCGGGAGTCTCTGCTCCCCCAGGACGCACACCTGTTACTTAAGGCGGCTGGTTTTGATGCTCCCAGGCTAATACATATTCATTACTACTTCGAGAAGAGGCAGGGTTATTAGAATTGGTTTCCGGAATCCGAAACCCCTCCCAGGGGCGCCTGCGTACCAGTCTCTGGTGGTCTCTCGGGGCTTGCTCGGGCTGAATGCTGGTTGTCTTCCTCCCAGGCTTTTGTCCTTCAATTGTCCTTCAGCTCCCCCTTCCTCCTCGTTTGGGAGCCTCTGCGCCGGATTTCAGAAACTCTAGCAACATCCCCTGCAGTAGTCAGCACTTTTCCCTAAAAACCCCTTTGTTCTCTTATCACCTAGACCCGGGCCTCGATGTTAACCCTTCAAATCCCTTAGTGACACGAATTGCTGGACCATTCCTTACAAAAGGAAGGATAAAATATGTAGAGGAGCAATGGCACACGCGAAAGCCCAGCGCCACGGGCAGAGGCAGCGAAGGTTGACGGCAGAACAGTGCTCGGTTTGAACACGGAGAGGGAAAGCGAGGGGAAGGTGGCCGAAGCCGGTCGCAGTCTCTGAGCTCTCCTCCTCCTGATTGTTTTCTCTCAAAGCCATTTCTGTCTGTGTGCGGGCACCCGGAGCCGGCAGAAGTCCCCGTGAAGTCCTTCGGCAGGACGGAGGGCTGCGTGGGCTCCAGTGAGAGAGGGAGTTAGGAGACTCTTATCAAGTAGAGATAGAGCGCTGACAGCGTTAAACTAGGATGCTACTTAGCGTCTTTGCTAACTATGGTGCATTGTGCCAATTAACTAAAGCAAGAAGCCTTGGGCCCCTTACCAAGGTCAGTCTCCTAATAAGAGAGCGAGCCTATCTTAAGAAACTGGGAGAAACTGGTCCTGCAGGTGGACAAGAGCCAAGGAGCAACTGAGTCTGTGCAAAGACAAGAGGTCAACTAGCGGTGACGAGGAAGAGTCATCAATCTTCATGCCCACGACCTCCCGTGCTGCCCAGCGCTGAATAAACATACCTACTTTACAATCTCACTGATTGTGGAGTCCCTTTTCCGCAAGTCACTAGCAGCGGTTTCTTCCGCAGAGGTTTTCCCAGAGCCGCTTCAAAGCTTCCCTCGCGGAGCTGGGGCGTCGCAGGGGGTCGTCAAAGCACGCACGCGCACACACACGCACACGCACACACACACACACAGGCGTTGTTGTCCAAACAGAAAGTATTTACAACAAATTCGACAAGCGGTTTTCCTCTGCCAGCAGCAAATGCCTGAGGGCCCCTACAGCTTCACAAATCATAGCACAAAGAGCCTAAAGTTCCTCTAAAATTTAGGGAAGTGATTCAAAATAGATCTGCTAGGGGAAAACGATCACTGGCGGCAGGGTACACAATACACGCGAGTCTCAGCTCTCCTCCGCAGGGTCAGTGCCCACGCCCAAGTGCAACGCTGATGGCACCCGAACATTTGCTGTAGCAGGCAGCAGAGCCAGCAGCTCAGGGGAGCAATTTTAAAAACCAGGAGGCACTTAAACCAACCCTTAATTGACCCAGTTACTGCAGGAGAGTCCCGACTACTCGCCCTGGAGTCCTACTGTCACCAGCAAAAAGCACCAACCAAAGCTTGGGGGAACTTTGGTACAGCACAAGAGAAGGGAGTGGGGGTAGCGTAGCCGTATCGCAGAGCTGCTGCTTTTCACACCATTTTATCATCCCTGATAATTGAAAGTAAGGCCGGGTGGGCTGACCCCACCACCACCACTCCTGGCAGCATGTTTGGTCCACAACGCTAGAATAATTATTTTGCTCCCTCCCGCCCCTACAGCTTCATCATCTGAAAAGATTACAGTCAAAACAATGGCATACACAAATTAAAGTCAAGAGTTGATGTTATAAATGACTGGGTCCCAAATAGGATTACAATCAAAGTTTACAATTTATTAAATGAATAGAGGCAAGCAAACAGCGCTGGGTGCGCCGGGAGTCTCTGCTCCACCAGGACGCACACCTGTTACGTAAGGCGGCTGGTTTTTATGCTCCTAGGCTAATACATATTCATTACTACTTCTAGAAGAGGCAGGGTTATTATAATTGGTTTCCCGAATCCGAAGTCCTCCCAGGTGCGCCTGCTTATCAGTCTCTGTTAGTTTCTCGGGGGCCGCTCGGACAGGGAGGCTCATATTCTTCCTCCTTATCTAGTGGTCTCTTGGCCGGCTGTCAGAAGTTACTGCACGTCCGTGCAAAGTCAGCAGTTTTTCTCTGAAGAAATCCCTTTGTTCTCTTCTCGCCTAAACCCAGGCCTCGATGTTAACCCTTCACACCCCTTAGTGGCACGAATTGCTGGACTATTCCTTACAATTCCTCCCTTTTTTTTTTTTTAATATCATCAATTCGTGTCTCTTCTTCAACTTTTGTTAGTAGCAGTTGGATTTCATCAGTCAGTTCTCGGGGTGTCCATTTCTTAAGCATCATTATCGACACATCACCTTTTCTCTCCCAAAGTCATCACAAACTGGGTGCTATTTATTATCCGCCGTATCAACAACGTAAAGCAAGGTATCATACAAGGTATAAACAATAATGTCATTACACCACATAAAAATAAAAATAGCATCCTTTTAACCCATGGTCCACCGGGCAACCATGAAAAGAAATCCCAATCCATACCCTTCCAAGTTTGTACTGGGACGTGGGCTAGCTTTTTAATTTCTTTTGTTATCTGCTTAACCACTTTTCCATTATCATCAATTTGTAAACAACAATTAGAATCGTTCAGTTTTCCACACACTCCCCCTTCTTCTGCTAGTAAATAGTCTAAGACCATTCTACGTTGAAAGATAGCATTCCTCATCTGAGTGGATTGATCAGCCAGAAGATCCAAGGTCGTCGCTGTTTAATTGGTTACAACTTCGAGGATAGCTTGCGACCTAATTATTCGGTTCAAATTATAAATAGGTTCTCGGGCTCCTGATACCAACTCATTCGGGTTCCAGGTAGCTGGCCCATAATGCTGTATGATTCTTTCAGGAGGCCATTCATCCTTTCCCCATTTTTGGGCACTATCCCCGGATAAGGAAGTATCAATAGATCGTTTTACTCTGTTCAGGTCATCATATAATCTTATTCCTAAATGATTTCCTTGTGTTTGTGACAATAAAAAGAACAAGGGTCTTATGTACCCCCCATAGCATATTCCCGACCAGTTTCCAGGTAGCCTCTTGTAAGCATGTTTGCCACACACCCAATAATGTCCCTTTAGGGCCCACGTCGTTTGGAAAAGGACCATCCCATCCATCTTTACCCTTTGGGGCGTGATAATACAGAGTGTCCTTGTTACCGAGTGGTCCTGTTACAATGTCTGCCCCGTTTGTACTCGTATATGCACGCTTCCAAGCTCCCACGTTGGGTTTCCACTTACAGTCACAATTCAGTTCTCTTTGGCGACCTGTCATATTATAAGCCTTTTTCGCCGTCCAATCTTGAGAGTGTGGGAAGCGCCTTCAATCAGGGGGTTGGGCCCGCTTTCAGAGCTTGTGTTACCATTCAGCCCTTCAGGGTGATCCAGCTCCTGGAAAAACTAATCACAATTTTATTATGGGTTTAAAAGGTTCTCATGTTATTTTTCTCAGGACAAACTGATCTTGGTGTGGGAGAAGTCCGGTCGAGGCACTCTCACTCGGCGGTCAATACCCATAGGGGTTGCCTCCCTCGGTAGACCATACACGCCGCAGTGGAGGGTCCTACCCCGGTCTTGCCTTCTCCCTTTCCTCCCTTCAGCCTTGTCCTCTTTATCCAGTGCCCTTAATTCATGCAGAACCTCATTGCTGGGATATCAGTTCCTCTTTAGTCTCAGTTTCAGTTCCCCAGGAGTGGACTCAACCCTCCAGGCTTCGGTAGTTATTGGTCCTTTTATTCTGGATGCGTGGGTCCAACCCCTTCTTGCTGTTCTCACAGCTGTTTCAGTAGTAAGTAAAACAAGGTACAGTCCCTCCCATCGGGGGTTCAATGATTCTTCTCTCCAGGTTTTTATTAAGACCTTGTCTCCTGGTTGTATTTTATGAATAGCAAATCCTAAAGGTGGTGTCTGAGTCATCATCCCAACTTCTCTTATCTCCTGTAATCTCCTTCCAATGGTAATTATGTATTTCTGGATACTATGATCCTCAACTACATTGTTCCCTAGGGGCATCCCTTGAGAATAAGGCATACCATATAACGTTTCATATGATGATAATCCAGTCTCACTGTGTGGTTTAGTTCTTATGTTTAAAAGTGCCAATGGTAAGCATTTCGTCCAGGGCAGCTGTGTCTCGATCATTAACTTAGCCAATTGTTGTTTTATTGTTTGATTCATCCTTTCTACTTTCCCTGAGCTTTGTGGGTGCCACGGAGTGTGGTATTCCCACTGAATACCTTTCAAGGGGTACATCCTTCAAATCTTTGTGGCTGGCGTATGTTCGATTATTTGCACACAACTGTGTTCCAACGGTCCTTCTTCTGGAACAGTTCCTAGAAATACTGCTGGATATAACAGGTTAGTCGTTTTCAAGGTTATGTCATCTTGTTCAGTTAGGATTGCCTGATATTTCATCATCCAGCTGGGTGATAACCAGTGCCCCCCCCCCCCCCCTTTGTTCCAAAACGGTTGTTACCATATGTGGTCCAAAAACTTCAATACGTTTTCCCATTTGAAGGCAAATAATTTTCTACTATCTTTATCAAGAGGTATGCAAAAGAAGGCATCCTTTAAATCTATCACGGTAAACCATTTATATTTCCCTTTCACAGATGTTAACAATGTGTAAGGATTAGCTACTACCGGGTGAATATCCTTTGTTATTTCATTTATTGCTCTAAGATCTTGTACAAATCTATACTCGCCATTCGGCTTCTTTACTGGAAAAATTGGAGTATTGTATTCCGATTTACATTCTTCCAGAATCTGATATTTGAGAAATTTGTCAATAATTTTCACCATTCCCATGCCTAGCTTCTATCTTAAGTGGATATTGTTTGATTCGAACAGGTTTGGCTCCTTCCTTTAATTCCACCTTTACCGGTTGTGCCAGTTTCGACTTCCCTGGTACATCTGTTTCCCGTACTGTTGCTATAACTGCATTTTCTACTTCTCTTGGAATATTAACAAAGGGTTTATCTTTGATCATTAGGATTTGGCCTACTTTGGACTCAGGTACCTTCATTATTAATTCTCCATCCTCAAAGGTTATTGTTGCATCTAATTTGGCTAATAGATCCCGTCCAAAGAGTGGCATCGGGCATTCTGGTACATACTAAAATTTATGGGTTAGTTCCTCACCCCCAAAACGCAAATCAAGGGGTCGTAAGAATGACCATTCTTCCTCTTTCCCTGTGGCTCCAATTATTGTAGTTGTCTTAGTTCCTAATCGTCCTTTTAAACTATTTAACACTGAATATGTTGCTCCTATTACATTTACAGCCTAATTAACACAGAGAAAGAAGCTCCCATAACCAACAAAAAATTCAAGCCTCTGTCTTCGTTTCCTAGCTTTATTTCAACTAGTGGACCTGCTAGGGTAGATGCCCCAGGTCCCCATCATTCCTGACTGTTGTTTGTCCTGCAGCCTAAGACAATTTCTTTCTGATATCAGGGGCTGATTGCCCTGGAAAGAGGTTAGCCAGTTGCCTCTCTCTCTCTCTTTTTTTTTTTTTTTTTTTTTTTAAGCCAGGTCCATTTTTTTTTTTTTCATTGCATTTCAAAGTTGGTCCAGAAATTCAAAAATTCCGTAAATTCCATAGGGGTTTCTTTTGGACCTTGTTGGAACAGATTCTCAATTCCCAATAGCCAATTTAACCAGATTTTAGTATTTACATAATTTCCGGGGTGATTAGGGTCTCAGTGAGGGGGTCGCTCAGGGGAATGCAATCGTTGAAAGTTCCCTGAGCGGTCCCATTGGCAATCTGAGCTCACACAGGAACTCAGGTTGTTTCAAGAGTTAGCTGCTTTTCTGTTTCCACGACAACTCTCTCGGACCCATCATGGTCCCTCCGCCCCAGAGGGCTCACACCGTGATTTTGAGATCTCAGCCTCGGGTTGAGGCGGAACTATCAGAATTCCTACATCCTCTTTCCCTGCTCATTCAGCATCAAAATGCTCTGTTAAATACTACATGCCACACAACCTTTAACACCTTCAACAATCCTTTTAACACTTCCTTTATCTTTCTCCAGCCCGTACTTTTCTAATGCCAACACCAAAGGCTCAGTCAGGGGCCAACTTAATTCCAAACCTTTTCCCTCCAACATGCTGAAACAACATATCACTATACAACATTTCATCCTATTTTCCTTCTCTCCTCAAAAACATTAATTGCAAGACACTGTTATAGTCGATTGATCCATAAAGTGGCCATTTAGTTTATATAGTGGCCACCATTGATTGCAATACTTAGTGAAAGTCCTCTTGCTTTCTGTGCCCCCATTTCTAACAATATCCTTCCAATGTGCCAATATGCACCCGAGGAGGCTTTTTTTTTTTTTTTTGGATGTCTTTGTTTTGGATTTTACCCATTTCCTTGATTTCCCATTCCCTTTTATTTATTTATATTAGTTACTGTCCCTTGTTTCAATTTCCACGCAAACCATTTTATTGCAGGTTTTTACTATCTTTTCCTAATCTTCTTCCCAAATGTCCCAATTCTCTGGGATTAAACTCTTCTTTCCACATACAAACTTTACTATTTCAGATTATTAATGAGCCCCATTCCAATCATAAATCCGCAGGACTTCGGAAAAACACCTGAAGCACTCAGCCTTCTGTCTTCTAGACAAACAATAACACCTTTTCCACAAAATTTACATTTCAATAAGACCGAATTTCAAGCCAAATGCTAATTTTTCTCATGCACTTTGTTAGTAAGCCTACACAAAACAAGGAATCACTCCTGTGTATCCGTCAAGATGGGGGTTTAAAAAGGTATTGAGGCCTAAATAAATTCGCTCTCCCCCTTCTTACCGAATTCCCAGGGCTCAGGCCCGAACCACCAAAGAAGTGACTCTCCGTTCTACCACTTTGATAATCAGTCAGCCCCTCTCCCCCGATACTTGGGAAACTGACCGAACACCACCGCGAATATAGCCAAACTTCTAAACTGTTACTTAGATAATGCTCCCACCTTCCTCCTTGACACAGTCAAAACACTTAAGAACAAAACAGGATTACAAGATGCACCACCGGGGGTGGATTGTTAGGATATAGAGGTGGTAGGTTATCCAATGACTCCCATTCATCATCTTTTTCTTTTTCCTTTTTTTTTTTTATTTTTTATTTTTTATTTTTTTGTTCTCTTCTTCGTCAAACTTCTCGTCTGCTTTTAGTGTAAATATTGAGGCTGGAAAAGGACGTGAGATCCTGATCCATAATCCTGCATAATCACTTTCCTCCTGGCTAAAAGGTTCCTTTGAATTAACATGTATATTTAAGGCCTGGCAAACCCAGTCTTCAAAGGATCCGAAAACGGGCCAAAAGACATGTGGTCTTAAAGGCTCCTTTGGCCATTCTGTCATACAATACTGAACCATTTTTAATTTACTTTTTCCCTTTTCCGGGGCCCCTATCGTTCCAATTTCTAATCATTATCCCTAATGGACTTTCTGGTGGTATGTCTGGTAATTTGCTCCCTTTTCTCTGGTCCCGGGTCTTCAATTTTGTCTGACCCATCTAGGAATTTTACTGTGGCAATTCCTACAGCCCTTGGTTGCCTTAGTGAGAGTGTCTTGCAGGGGGTTTAGGACCTATCACCCACCCACGAATCCTATAGGAATCGCTTCGGTCCTTCACCGGCCAAGTCCCTCGCGGGAGATTGGAACCGCGGTTAGAAGACCTCCACAATCGCTTCGGAACTACGTTCCGTCTCAGTCACACTCTCACACACACAGGCAACCAAAACCCACCCAACCGAACGGTATACGCCTTAAATACTTACGACTCCGTCGTCTTCGTTCGGATCTTCGCGCGCAGAATTACGGGCAAAATATAGTGCTGCAGCCGGCAAAGGGAGCTCATAAAAAAATCTAAATCTTTGCTTGCCCTTATTCAGGTTCAAGATGGCATTAGCCCCGACCTGACTCGAACAGGAGCCACCAAATGGTGGGGGCGCCCCTCCTAGATCAAGTCAGAATTCAGGAACCAAGACCATCCCGGACGAACCCCAATTGTTATAAATGACTGGGTCCCAAATAGGATTACAATCAAAGTTTACAATTTATTAAATGAATAGAGGCAAGCAAACAGCGCTGGGTGCGCCGGGAGTCTCTGCTCCACCAGGACGCACACCTGTTACGTAAGGCGGCTGGTTTTTATGCTCCTAGGCTAATACATATTCATTACTACTTCTAGAAGAGGCAGGGTTATTATAATTGGTTTCCCGAATCCGAAGTCCTCCCAGGTGCGCCTGCTTATCAGTCTCTGTTAGTTTCTCGGGGGCCGCTCGGACAGGGAGGCTCATATTCTTCCTCCTTATCTAGTGGTCTCTTGGCCGGCTGTCAGAAGTTACTGCACGTCCGTGCAAAGTCAGCAGTTTTTCTCTGAAGAAATCCCTTTGTTCTCTTCTCGCCTAAACCCAGGCCTCGATGTTAACCCTTCACACCCCTCAGTGGCACAAATTGCTGGACTATTCCTTACAGTTGACATAGTAACTCCGGGATTTGGGTATCAACTGTCCGAGAAATCAGAACACCCAGGCTTCACAATGTGCCCAACATCGAGCTGTGCCAAGGGGGGGCGGAAGGAAGAAGCTTTCCGTTTAAGCCTTCAGAGCATCGCTCCATCACTACGTCAATTCACAGCCACCACAGCGTGCCGATGGACATCTTTCTGTGCCAAAAGAAACAAGTGCTTTGTCCTCTTGATATCAAAGGTAGCCACCTATAGTTACGGAACCATGCACAAGACCTTAACTCTGACCAGCAGGAAAACTTAGGACAACTGAGTGCAGATCCTGCCAATTTCTACCAGTTCTAACTGTGCTTTAAGTCTCATTGCAAAGCCTCAGTTAGAAAAAAGATCACCTCAGGGTATCCAACAAGAAGAAGAGTTGTTTTCTTTTTTTTTTTTTTTTTTTTTTTCAATATACCATAGGACTATGCAGTTCAATCATCAATCATCTTGGAAAGCTCAAGGAGGAGGTCATCCTCATCCTTCCCTGGGTCCAAGTCGAGCTCGGCTTCCAGTATGCCGTCTGAGAGTTCCCAAAGTAGCGTCTCTAAATCCTCGTCTACAGATACGGGCGCGTTGCCTGTGGAACTCAGCCGGCGTGTCCTTGCTTCTTCTAGCTGGGAAGAAGCTGAAGTCGAGCTTGAGAACTCCATTGGCTCCACGGATTCTGCCTGGCTTCCAAGATGTGCTTCAGGTCTTGGCAGAGCAAGGAAGAGAACAATCAGTATATGCCATTTCTTAACGGGAAATCCCTTTTCTGCAAACCGGCTCTTAAAACCGTAGCCAACCCCTCCTGCACTTCAATCTTACCCAGGGATTGTTATTCAATTAACCCAGGGCTACATTTAGAGCCCAATATATTAGCAGGTACATTTTTCAGTTTGGGGGTTTCTCTGTGAAGCCAGAGCACCCGGAGTCTAGCAAAGATGGGAAACCAACATGGCCTCCCGGAAGCCCAGTGTCCGAGAACTACATCTCCCGGCATGCTCTGGGAAAACAATATGGACTCCCGGAAACCCGGTGGCCAAGAACTACATTTCCCAGCACTCCCCAGAAAATTGAGCCTCGCAGCGTGCCGTAGGACGCCATTTTTTGCTCTGTTACATTACCGGTTTCGTGTTTATGGAGGGTTTTCCCGCCGTTTTGGGGGGTTTCCCCTCAATTTCGGGTTTTCAGCTCTCCATTTCAGAGTTCTTCCCCGCAATTTTGGGGTTCCTTCCCCTAATTTGGTGCTTCGCCCCCCCCCCCCCCACTTTTGGGGTTCCCCCTCCATTTTGGGGATTCCCCCCAATTCCAAGCCCCCCACAATTTTGGAGGCCCCCACCATCCTTTCTTGGCCTGCCACCTGTTATAAATGACTGAGTCCCAAATAGGATTACAATCAGAGTTTACAATTTATTAAACGAATAGAGGCAAGCAAACAGCGCTGGGTGCGCCGGGAGTCTCTGCTCCACCGGGACGCACACCTGTTACGTAAGGCGGCTGGTTTTTATGCTCCTAGGCTAATACATATTCATTACTACTTCTAGAAGAGGCAGGGTTATTATAATT